>NC_090892.1:64610782-64623282 GCF_036669925.1 Montipora capricornis | reverse complement strand
TGTCGACAAGTTGTAGTTTCTTGTACTCGCTAGGTTTAAGCTTTCCTCACTTGATATGACACCACTGGTTACATGTGTCACAAGAGAGAGCACGATGGTTCTTTGCAACTGTATTATTTCACTCAGGACATTTGTCAGGACCGGGATTCGTACTTATATCACCACTTCTAATTATTCTTGTAAGATGGAAGAAGGATGAAGAATTCGGATAGTAACTCATCCGAGATGATAAATAAGTTCTGCCACGGACTGACAACTTAAGATGGCGTCTCTGTTGAAACGATGCATGAAGATAAAGGTGGATAAAACCAAGGCTCCTAGAAGAATAAAACCTATAAAAAGGCGCTGCATTGAAGAACAAATCCGAATAGGGTTGACTCGAATAAACGTTCCAACTGAAGAAGAATAGATATGCTAAAATAAGCGTCGGCAAACAGCAGATCGAAGGAACACGTCTTACCGCGGCCATGTCACATGGGTAAGGGTAAGAAAAAGGGTCAGGGTAAGGGTAAGGATACGAATACAGAAAGTATCCTAAAAATGCATAAAAGCTAACCTTAAACTTTTGTTTAGGCCTGATTAGGACTGAGGTTAGTTTTTATGCATGTTTAGGATACTTTTTGTATTCGTATCCTTACCCTTACCCTGATCATGACCCTTGGTCTTACCCATACACTCGTTTTAAAAACGCCAGTCTTTTCAAGCTGATGAAGGAAAACGAGGATGCAGATCGGTAACGGCAATCTTGTTTAATATATCCTAGTATTGCATTCGTAATTGTATTTTTGATTGGAAGCTATAGCTGACACTTAATTTTGGAAACGTGAGCAGAAGGGGTTGGGCAGGCCTTGAGTCTCCATGGCACGGAGGCTTATAAATACCTTATTTACTTGAATGACGTGTACAAGCGTGCAATAATCGATAGCCAGGGACAATAAGAAAGTTCGGGCGATGTGGAAAATTATTTGAATGCTTTGCTGTGGAACGGACGTGGTTTGAACATGTACTTTCAGTGCACAGCATGATATCCAACCGCTTAAAATGCTGAAAACAGAACAGTCATGCGGGTGCCGTAGGAAAGCACTGTTAAGCAGCATTGGAGCCATTTGTTGGTATTCAAAACATGGGGAATTATAGGATTTATATATTTGCCTTTTCTTGCGTCAAATTCTTAACTCAGATTTATAAATTTGTACCACCGGAATAGATATGACAAGAAAAATCAAATTCTAGATCTTACGCCCGGTTATCGTATTCCCAATCTTGCCATTTTGAAATCAGGAGCATGTAATGACTTTAAGTAAGACTCACTGTCTTGCCTCTTACTTCATGTATGCTTTACATAGTGATGTCGCAGAATAAAAAGGCAAAGCACTAGCCCCACCCATACAGGAGTTCTTTTGTTGACTGCATTGCACTGGAAATCTAAGAGAGGGTTTACCGGTAAACTAGGCGAGCCGCTACAGCTGGATTACTAGTAACCACCTCGAAAAAAACAACTCTACATCCTTACTCGAAATCCAACTCGAAATTCTCACTCGAAAATCCAACTCGAAATCCTGACTCGGAAGTAAGTTTGTCATCGCCCCACCATTTTTAACAAATAGCGTTTCTTTGCCTCCATAGGGAGTTCCTTTACAGTAAAATTTAGCACAACCAGTAAAGTCACCATTACAGTCCTTTATGCTGCGACGATCATGTTTGGAATAGCGGGAAACAGCATCGCCATATACTTTGCAATCATGAAAAAGGCAGGGAATCGAGTCACAAATATGCTGATACTTAACATGGCCATTGCCGACATGCTCATCAC
The DNA here is from genome assembly GCF_036669925.1 of Montipora capricornis. Taxonomy (NCBI): domain Eukaryota; kingdom Metazoa; phylum Cnidaria; class Anthozoa; order Scleractinia; family Acroporidae; genus Montipora; species Montipora capricornis. Next base: position 64,621,469 of record NC_090892.1, on the reverse strand, counting down.
AATGCCGTACAGCATTATTTTTCTTCAGGTGGGATTGAAGTGGATTGGAGGAATTCTCGGGCAGATAACTTGTAAAATCGTTCTCTTTTCCTACCAGGTGTCCATACCCGCCTCAATTTTTACGGTCATGGCCGTCTCACTGGATCGCTTTTTCGCTGTCTTATACCCAGCCAAAGTAAGAGCCTTAAGAAAAGTCAAAATGACAACTTTGGCCATATGGGTTAGCTCGGCGGTATACGCCGTTCCATTCATTTTTGCCCATGACATCCAACAACAAAATGGTATATATTACTGCATTCGCTATTTTCCACCCTTTGATAACGAAATCTCTTCTCAGATTTACTACTTAATCACCAAATACCTTACATACCAAAGGCTCAATTTCGTATTAACAAATGATGAAAGAAAGGAAAGGAAAGGAAGTTTATTTAAGTGTCTAGTCGTCCTAGCGCTGATGCACTAATTGGGGACACTGTAAATTGAAATTAGCAATTAACACAACTCAAGTCAAATGTTGGTTTTTTGAGGAGAGGGGAAACCGCAGTACCCGGAGAAAACCCTTTCGGTGCAGAGTAGAGAACCAACAAACTCAACCCACATGTGACGCCGAGTCTGGGAATCGAACCCGGGCCACATTGGTGGGAGGCGAGTGCTCTCACCACTGCGCCATCTCTGCACCCCAAATAATATAAAATAATAACCCCAAATAATAAAAAGGAATATTCAAGCAATAGAGGACTTTTTCTGTTTTTACATAGCCTCATCTAAACACGAGGGGGAGTTGGTAGAATTCGAGACAGTTAGGCAAACCCGAGACGCAGTCGAGGGTTTGTAAACTGTCGAGACTTCTCCCAACTCCCCGAGTGTTTGGATGAGGCTATGTAAACACAGAAAAAGTCCTCTATTGCTTTTATAAAATATTTCTCAAAAATAATTCGACAAATGAATGAAAATGCTGTTTTTTTAGTTCTTGATTGAAACAGATTTTCTTGATCCACGCTCACATTGTCTACCAGTCAATCAAAACGCGAATCTGACAACACATAACCAATCAAAATTCGTAATTTCGCAGTCGTGTTTACATACTCTTATTTAACACAGCTATTAACCACAGAGAGTGCGTGTACTAAGCACAGTAAATGTAATAATATGATAATATGAAAAATATGATAAAAAGACTAAAAAACTACCTATAGATATTAATACAGGATCTAATTATAAAACCTAAAAAAAACGAAGCCGTTGTTGTACCTTCGATGATACCATATTTATCATATTGTGATATTAGACGTTGCTATATTTATCATATTTTGATAGAAGGACGGGGGCCTCAAACGAGGTGTACGTGTCCTTTTTTGCTTCTGTTGGAAAGTGAACACTTGTCAAAATGTGTAAAGATCCTGTGATTTTTAATAATAATAATAATAATAATAATAATAATAATAATAATAATAATTACAGTTTTTGGAGCGCCTCGCTACGCCTCGGCGCTCTTACAATACTAAATAGAAATAATGAAAAATTGATAACTATTTACAAATTTCTATACAGTTGATCTAAGTTGATTTTTAAGCATTAATGTGAGAATCCAGCGAAACATAACTCAGTCGAAGCTAAATTTAAATCGCCAATTCACCGTTTATCGATCGACAAATCGTAACTCAATTTTCTTTTCCGGGACCAAGAGTGTGCTCACAGTTGGTTGGACTTCATTCAAAGACTCCACCCAGAAGTTCATGGACACCTGTGTGAAATATAAAGATTATTAACTTGGTTCCAAAATTGGGGCCATCAAAAAGAAGGCAGATCAAACAAACGTTTTCAAACGAAAAGTTCTGGTTTTTGTGCTTAAACTCTTACCAAGTAATGAACCATTTGAGATATTTCTCAATTTCACAAATGAAGGAGGTAATTGGGTTCAAAGAAAAGTTATTTCTTTTAATAACGGATGGTAGAAGAAAGCACCCGTTAGTTCCTCATTTTTATATCTCAAATCCCCTCTATTTTCCGAGGCCGGGGGCATTTTCTTGGCAAATCTTATTACAGGAAACCTCTTGTTAATTAACGTATTTGAAAATAACGCGACCTCAAGTAATGCGATGTAAAGGGAAATTTGCTTCCCAATAAGGAAAATTAACGCAAAAGAGAGAGTAAAATTGCAAAATGTTGGAAATTAAAGCGTCTGCTACCCCTCTCCAACAAAGAGAATTTTTTGTGAAAACGCAAACAATTTTTTTTTCAGCATTAACTGTAAATTCCAATTAAACTGTAAATTCCAATTAAATTGTAAATCCAATTAAATTAAATTCCAATTAACTGTAAATTCCAAAATACAAATCGGGCAATTGTCTCTAAACGTTTGGGTTAAGCGAAGGAATCTGGCCACTTGGACCGTTCTTTCAAGTGTCCATGATACCAAATTTCAAGAAGCAGAAGTTGAGAACTATTCTTCTGACAGCGAACACGAAGAAAGTGAAGTTGAAGTACAGTAAATGTGAAAGATTGATGTGAAATAAAGTGCGTGAATAAAATATATTGTTTGGTTAGGTGTCACGAATGTCTGGACTGAGTCACAATTTGGGGGAAATTAATGGTAAATAAGGTGCGGAAATTAACGCGCTACTTAATTACGAGCACGGAAATTAACTTTTGAATTAACGTGAGTTTCAAAAATTCGCGTTAATTTCCTATAATACTTGGTATTTACATTGAACTCGTAACCAGCACGAGTTCGTGATAAATTTGTAATGTCCTACCTGTGAAAGAAAGAGACGCATTTCTAATTCGGCCACTCGGCGACCTATTCAATGAAAAAGTAAAACATTGTTAAATGAATTGATCAGGACTGAGTCGGGCTAGCGTTGAACTAGTTTTAAATACCATGCGAACTAATTGTTTTTGTTTTGTTTTTTATCAAACTTATCCCGCGATTAGCCCTTACACTGCTGTCGAACATGTCCAAGTGATTTTGTTTAATCTGCTTGTACACTCAGGTACTATTAGCTACAGCAAGTGCATCCACTTACCAAGGCACATTCGAGTGCCATATCCGAAAGGAAGAGAAGCAAAAGCATGATATGAGGACTTGTGTGTATCATCCCTCATCCACCGCTCAGGTTTGTACTTTAAGGGTTCATCAAACAGCTTGGGATTGCGGCCCATTGAATACAACGCCATACGAACCATTGTCTACCAAAGAGAAGTCAATACGTAAGGGCAGAGAAGCTAACGTATGCGAAGACGCAAGCGCAAGGAAAAACACTGAAGTCTGAGTGCAAAACGCGGACGCAATGATTTCGCATACTTCAAGAATGTTTTAGTGTGAACAGAACGGAATAGAACACGCATGCGCACCTTCTTTGCTTCACGTTGCTTCATACTTCAGACCTAAGTAAGAGCATCCTTGCACCGGATAACATTAGTTAACATCCAACAAAAGCTTAACGTGACATTCCTTACGTTTTACACATCCCGAGATAAAGCAAATACATATTTTGAGATGACGTTCAAATGATCGTTCAGGGTCTCTCTTCTCTGCCTCCATTGTCGTTGAGTAAAGACCCTGGTTCACTCTGGTCACGTGGTACTCGTCGACAAACGTTTTCCCACTAGGGTAGTGTTTTCGTTATATTGTGATCCCGCAACTGGGCGAACGAGTATTCGTTTGACAAGGCATTTTTAAATAAGTAATCTTTATCTTACAATGGAAGTATCAAAAAGGTCAAAGGAGCGGATCTTATATTCCCACAAGTTCAATGTCGAGCGGCGACTGCCGTTCACAAAAAAAAGAATTGATTTTGTTAGTAACTAAAGTTGCTACTCCAGAACAAACACTAACATCAAAGACTACACCAAACAATACGATTGCTTGATAAAAATGTCCTTTTTTACTTTACCGCGGCTAAAAATATACACGCTATTAAAGCGCTGTGCAGTGGTAATAAAAAATACCTTAACGACATCGACAATTTACACGCAGTTGTTTAAATATAAATATCGTAAGTCAAAACTGTCAACTCGCTGTTCAAGATTGCGACTTTAGAAATCACGTTGTTTAACATTCGAAAGAAAAACGAAAATCAAAGAACAAAATAAAATACCTGCACATGTTAATACAGTTTGATTTGATGATTTGACGTCGATACGTGACAAGAGAAGTTAAATAACAACACACCGGCTGATCGCTGAACAGGTTTGTTTCCCATGGATAAACCTTTCGCTTGTTTTCTTGCACGACAAAATCTTCTTTCCTTTAAAATTGTCGCAAACTATTAGCATTCTTCGTTGATCCGGACCTTCACACGAGTGAAAACTTAAATAACGCGAGGGTATTTTCTGCGGCGTCCCATCGATTTGACCACACCTTTTGGCCTTTTACAACGAATTCCATATGTGTGGTACATAAAAAAGACGGTCATCTGGCCACAAAACCAATTGCGTGCTGATTTCCTTCTTTGCAATGTCGACAAGGCCTACATTGCCACCCATCCCCTAACAGATTCCAGAGAGACACGTGACCAGAGTGAACCAGGGTCTTTTCTCAACGACAAAAGAGACCCTGGGAACGAGGTTGATGAACGATGGGTGATGTCATTGCCCGACGTGCTCTGCGCGAGCAACTAGGGAGCTTAAGCACGCGACGTTTTTGAGACACGTATGGCAACCGGAAGTGAACATTTCGCATGTCAGGACAGCAGTGTCTCCTAGATTTTTAAACTAATCATCTCTAATGTAGAAAAGATACTTAACATAAATAGCAATATAAATGTAGCTGTGTAAAGACAAGTTGAAAGGGAAAACAGGTCACTTCCGGTTGTCGTCCGCGTTTCAAAAACCCGCGTGCTTAAACTCCCTAGTTGACGCTACAGTGAAGGCGTTGATCGAGGGTCGATCGTACTATCAAATAGTATTGATGCAATTCGCTTTGTTAGGGTTAGCGTTAACCTTCAAAAACAGTCTACAGTACCCACGGCAGGGAAGAAAGCTAGATTGCGAACAGTCCCTTCATTTATCAGTCGAGTCTCCTGCTTTTCTGAGACAATCGCGTTTTGTCAAGCAAAAGAATTAAAAAACCGAGGGAGCCCTGGGAAGAGGACAGAAAGAAGGGATTGCACTGTAACCGACGCGTTCAGAATTCGGATTGGTCCGTTGACAATGCACCGCTGTCAAATTTTTCTGACATGTTAATTACTTCTTGTCAATTGTGTTTCGATTATAAGTACGATACGCCTTTTAGCGGTACATTTCGATCATTTATTCCTTCAAAATGGGAAACAATGAACCCAAACAAGAGCATAAACTTGCAGTCGAAGCTCTGCTATCGGGCAAGTATGCTATGGCTGTGCTACCAACTGGTTTCTGGCAAGACTTTTATTTATGAGAGTCAAACGCTATTCGATCGTGGAAATCGTTCCTCGTTGCAGCATCACCGAAGACGAGATTCGGTCGAAAGATTATCTATGAGTAGTTGCCTTCGAGAAGAATGGGAGTTGTTAAAGGAAATGGTTTCAAACAAGTGTTGAGTCATTATTTCTGCTGAACAAGCTCTGTCTTCTGAGTCCTCCGTTCTTAACAAGAATTTGTCCTTGATAGTTGTGGTCGAACATCACACCGTCGAAACTTGCCAAAACACTCCAACATTCAATTTATCATTTATTCTGCAAATCCGGCAAAAATTTGAGGCCTCTCTCTGCTTAGCTTTTCTGCTGCTCTTTTTACCGGGTTTCTTTGGAGTGTCGGTCATTGAATTCAAACTAAATACAGTAGTTTTTCTGCGGTTTCCTTTCCGAATAGTTCATTGAATTCGACATGCACATAAATATTCCCACGCCGTTATTGTAGTTATTTTGGGTGTTTAAGAAAGGCGGAACCATCTGTCATATCACTTTCAAAAATTAGATTAGCAGATTTGGTCATTCTGAACGCGTCGGTTACAGTAAAGGGTGAAGTCCCTTCTTTCTCTCCTCTTCCTAAGCCTCCCTCGGTCTTTTTATTCGTTTGCGTGACAAAACGCGACTGCCTCAGAAAAGCGGGTCGCCCGACTGATTTATGAAGGGACTTCTCGAAGTCTAGGAAGAAGCATAGACCGTTAAGATGGGAATAATCAATAATCAATCAAGCTCGCCATGTCGGCTTATCAAAGTGACTTACTTTGGGTGGTATGCGATAGCCCTGGATAACGATCTCTTCAGGAAGAAAACGAGTATTTTCAAAAGCAATGGGATACATCCTAAAGAAAAAAAACAGTGGAAACATAGACGAGATTTAACGTAAAGCAAAACAACTTGAAAACAAAGCTTAAATTAAATAGCAAGTTTTTGAGAAATCAATAAGCCAAAATATAATCCAAGCATTCACCACAAAAAACATTTTACTCAACTGATATACGGTCCAAAAATTGGAACATTTGAATGTTATGTGCAGAGTGACCTGAGCAATAAATGAAAAGGATGGCTGAAGATGATCCTATTCTCATTTTTACAGGATGACGAAAGAGCACCTAAGCGGTTGCGAAGGCTTTTGCTGCCAATGAGATGGCAAAATGTGTGTAACATCTTATTCGCTCTGGACTCCTCAGACCAACCACTGCTGTCTTTCCATACAAACCACTGACGTACTGCACTGCTAGCTGATAACACTCTTGCGAAGAGGCATAAGGGATATATATACACCTTATTCGATGGTTGAACAAATAATACGCGTCGATATTTTGCGAGTTGCGCAGTATTTTTCCGAGCTCCGAGTTTTATTTGGTAACATTGTTTTTGAAAAATTCATCATAAAGTAAAGTAAAGTAACCATATTTAACGTCGATAACTCGTAACAGTAATTCAACTGACAAACCTGAGTTCGACGGTGCCCTCATTTTACTCCCCCCTCTCCATCAGTGCTCCGTTTTACGGGTATTTAAAGCTACTTAGCTACACGGAAAGGAAAGAAGTCGAAACTAGGATGCGCGATTTGTGATTCGAACTCAGGACCTCTAGCACCAAGGCCGCGCACTAACCGACTGTGCCATCCTTGCTCATCTGTCCTTCAGGGCGCTTGCGAACCAAGGTTTTTTTTGGGTGTGTTTGAGGCAACAGGAAGCACCCCGATAGGGTGATACCACACCGTATATGAGGGTGTGGGTACTTCACTGCGGGAAAACAGCACAAAAAACCAACCTCTAATACAACATCCCAAAAAGAAAATAAAGAAGGTGAGTTCAGCAACTCTATTTCGTTCATTGATTGATAACCTTTGGCTTCTTTGCTCCTTTGTCTTGAAACTAACTAAAAAAACAAAAACAATTGTCTACAACAGTGTTGTCGCAGACGTGACGCTTTGACAGTCACGTCTCGCGCGAAACGCGAACTTGAGCCGCGTACGTTATAATTGGCCATAATCATAGTGGCTTGATTTAACGATCAAGCACTATAATAAATATCTCGCAAACTTTGTAACAGACCACAGGTTTCGATCCAGTTTAATTTACGTTACCTTAGTCTCTTTGATACACGCTCGCAAGAATGGCATTTTCTGCAATGCGGCAGGTGTAGCACGTTCCCCTGGTTTCAGAACTGAGCTCACTTCATCGTGAAGTTGTTTTTGTACGTCTGGATTTCTTGAAATCAAGTACAAAGTCCACAAAGTAGTGAAAGATGTCTGTAAACAATTCAGTGTAAAACAAAAATTAAAGCCTTGTGGCTTTTTGAGTCAATCTCAAATGTTTTGAAAATTCTCTGGTTTGTGCGACCATATTTTAGGGGTTTTCGAAGGAAGAAAGGTAGGCAGGAAGGAACTTCATTTAAGTGTCTAATCGTTCTAGTGCTGGAGCACTAATTGGGGACATTGTAAATTGAAATTAAAAATCAACGCAAATCAAGCCAAATGTTGGTTTTTGAGGAGAGGTGAAAACCGGAGCACCCGGACAAAAACCATTTAGTTTCATTGTGTAATTTGTAAAAGTACTGGGACATGCCGTTGCCAGTAACCTAAGTTGATTTAATTTGAGGTAAGATTTAGTTTACAACTGACTTTCATGTCTTAATTTATCTTTATGCTTATATTTATTGAAATCGTTAACATCTCTCCTTCTTCATATATCCAAAAACATCTATTTAATTTGGAGTTAGGTTTACCAGCACATACCGTTTCAATTGCTGGGAAAAGAACTTCAAGCAAGTTCGTTGTTATTTCTTTGAAACTGATGTCTTCTCTGCTGATTAGAAAGGTGAGGAACTCAGCAGCGTCATCCTCCTGAATGTCTCCTTTATCAAGTCTCCCTTGTATTTCGCTCATCTTTTTCTCAATACACCTGTCGCCAAAACTGTAGATGACATCCATGTGATCATAGAAATCCTGGACAGACTTCAACCTGTAGAACTTATCGAACCATGAAGGAACTAGGAAAAGCTTCAAAAACAATGAGAATATCTTATGAGCTGATTCCAAGAACTTGGCATCTTCAACTGATGGAGATTTGCTGAAGGAACCAAATCGAGTCTCAAAAAGGACAGTTCCGATTGCTGAAATATTACAACAAATTAAGATCTCATGAGAATTTAAGAGATTTGTCGGGTTGCCAAGACCTGAAATGGGCTGTCCTGTTTGAAAGGTCAGTAACCATGGCAAGCTATGGGATTTTGTTACAATTATCCTGGGGTTAATATCGACCACCCAGGGACCGCGCAGAGGGAAGGGCTGGGAGGGCTTTAGCCCCCCCACCCCCCCCCCCCCCCGACTTTTTTGCAAGAATAAAAATATATTGAACAAAAAATAATTTAACAAAAGTAACGGAGTGAAAAATAGCAAAAAATCGTTAATTCGAAAGTGACCAGAGTTACTGGCAAAGACAAACCCGCAGATAAATAGACAGAATGAAGCATTAGTCGTTACAATTGTAAAATATTTTTTCGCTTCTAACCTAGCAGAGGTAAACGTCTTTTAAATAGCTTCTTTTTCCTGCGGACCTCTCAGGAAAACGCGTTGTTTCGTAATTGGTCAATTTCGAGACAAAGTAATAACTGGGTTTAGTTTATAAGGCGATTCTCAAACAAATTGTTTATTAGTTTCAACCTTGATTTTTGGAAGATCATGAAGTTATTGTTTCTCTTGTTATTGTGCGTCCTAATTTTAGCTCGATCAGCGCGAAGTCCGTCTTTTGATGACAGGCTTCACGGCTCGTGGAGCATTCCAATTGCAAGTTTTATTGAACGCGGTCTGTTTATGAAAACATTTTGTCATCGAAAGTACTTAAACCGCAGAATTGTGTATAGCTCTGGTCATCAAGGAACATTCAATCCGGCGGTTATTACGAACAAAGAAGTGCACATGGTACACGTACGGCAACATAAATACGAACGACGAGACTTCACATACCACCAGTAATGCAAAGAAGAGATCTCTTAAAATTTCTGATTACTTTTCCAGACAAAATCAGACACTATGGACACAGCAAAAGAAATCGTTTCCCTCATAAAGTTCTCACCAAAACAAGAAAATCTCCTGGGGAAAATAAAAGAAAAGCTAGAAGGCCCTGAATCTGAAGCCAAGGGCATATTTGGCCTTTGCCCCACTAGATGGACAGTACGCGCAAGCTGTTTTCAGCGATTCCTAGACAATTATGCAGCTCTTCTTCAGGAGTGGACAATTTCCACTTTGCTATGCACCATAATTAAATACAATAATTTCTTAGCCTGCACCGGAGCTTTAAACCCACATGTGCGTTTGATATAACCTAATGAGCGATTAGCTTTCTTAGCAATGGAGTCAACATGAACTTTCCATGTAAGGTCACTTGCCACCATAAATCCAAGATCCCGATAAACATTAACAGGATTAATCAAGTTAACTCTCATAAAATAAGGATAACTATGAGGATGTAGGGACCTAGTTATACGAAGAATTTTACATTTACTGGAATTAAACTGCATCCCCCAAGAGTCACCCTAGCTCTTGATTGCAGACACATCATCCTGAAACTCCAAACAATCATCCAAGGTTTTTATTGACCGAAAGCACTTTGAATCATCTGCAAACAAGGCCAGGGTCGATTCTGGAGAAACAATGCTAGGTAGGTCATTAATGTACAGCAGAAACAGGAAAGGTCCCAAAATAGACCCTGGAGGAACTCCTGAAACTACTGGCAACCAATCAGATGAGCTGCTTTCTATTACCACCCTTTGTCTGCACCCCATTAAATAACTTGAAAACCAATTCAGAAGGCTCCCATTTATACCACACTGATTGAGTTTATACAAGAGGAGGTTATGTGGCACTGAATCAAAGGCCTTGGAAAAATCAAGGTATAAAACACCAATTTGACCAGAGCAATCCAGCACTTTACCTAAGTGATGTAATACATACACCATCTGAGTAGTGCATGATCTCCCCTTGATAAAAACATGCTGAAGATAGTAAATTTGATTCTTAAGTATACTCCTGTTCGGGAAAGTAAATTCAAGCCATAAAGCTTCAACATCAATCAAATTAAGCTTATATTTGTTCTTCGTCGTGCAACAAGCTTTGATTTATAGTAAATCGCACTACCGCCGCCACATTGGTCATCCTTGCATGTAGATTAGTGTTCATGCATGTATTATAGCTTACGGTTTGAAGCAATTATTCAGTTCCCTTGTCAGTGCTAAGGAGGTACCTTGTTCAGCAAATGCAGTTTTTGTGTTGAGCTTAATAACATCCACCC
>NC_090892.1:64590782-64595782 GCF_036669925.1 Montipora capricornis | reverse complement strand
GTGGTTTCGTTAGTACCTGTTTCAGGAATATCGTTTGCTGCTTCTGGTGTTTTGCTGGGCTCCAAAGTCACTGAAAAAGTGGTCAGTGTAAAACGCAGACTGCAGACTGCAGAACGGGGGTAAAATGCAGACTGAGGTTCTAATTTAACTGTTGAAAAAGCCCAAGCCCATTAGATATGCTAAAAGCTAAGCCTAAGTATTCTTTTAGGCCTAATTAGGCCTAGGGTTAGCATTTCTAAGGGGTTTGGGCTTTTTCAACAGTTACGTTATAACCTGAGTCTGCATTTTACCCCTGATCTGCAGTCTGCGTTTTACACTGACCGCTGGAAAAAAATCTTTTTCTGGGGCAGATTTTCTCTCTTTTCGCTGTCATTGATAACGCCTTTCGATAGGGGGTGGACGCTTTCGTGGTTAAGTTTGTTTCAAAGCAAATGTCAACGGAACTGAACTTGTCTTCAGAGACATTCGTCCACCAAGACCCTTTGATATGTCGCTACGTAAAATGTAACGAACACACTTTTGAAGCCGCGGGGATGCGAAAAAATCTACCAACATCTCTACGCATGTATCCATCGTTTCTTCATTTCCTCTTCGTCCGGAAACTTGAAGAATCCAATTTGTTTCTTTTTAGTCCAACACGCCCTCTTTGTGTGCACAATTGCAATGGTACACAACAGTGAATGTTTGACTTGGACGCCATGTTTCTTGCAATGCCTCCTAAGTCTCGTTTAGGTGAACTGGGCTCAGGTCTCAACCGCGCGTCCGCCATTTATGAATGTTGTTTACGAACTTCAAATTTTCGTCTCTGATCCCCTCTACATTTAGAGATTTCTCGAAGCTGAAAATTACCTAGAAGATACTAAACGAGGGAAATAGTCCCTTGAGGTTGGGGATAGGTCTTTGAAGCTTTTTTCTGCATTATTTAGCACTCAACGGTAAGCTCAGAAGAGGGGGGTATAGGGTACTTTCGTGAGCCGTGATCGGACCCTTTTATTTCTCGTGAAACGTTAATTTCTTTTTTCTTGCATCGTGAATCCTGATTTTATTAATCAATGAGAAGCGTGCTTGAATCCCTTTTTTGTTTTGTGAAATGTGAATTTGCTTCTTATGTCCGTGCAAAAGAATTATCTGCTACCATAAAAATGAAGAGCTATCTACCCCATTTCCGGACACAGCTAGTGGCTGCTGTACTGAATCCTTATCAACCCTGACTTCCTGTCGAAGGTCAAAGAATCTGGGGATGAACCTTCCCCCAGGTCTTCCCTATAGGTTTCCACAGTCCCCACGGTCTTGTGGGAACAGTTTCAATATGGCGGAGGTTTTGGAAGTCTTGGAAGTCACATGTCCAGTGACCATCATACTCAATTTCTATGTTTTGGATAAAGAAACCAAAGAAAAGGCTTGCACAAAGAGAGGAATCAGACAAGGATGAAAATGTTAGTGCCTTGGAATCGAATCAAGAAGTTGGCTCCGAGAACGATCGGAACGTATCATACAAACGTCCTTAGGGCTGTTTTGTGGCAATAAGAGGTAAGTCTAAGGCCTCAGTTATTAGACTGCTCTCACCTCCGTGAAATAGCCAAATGTTTGTCCGTTTTTTTAGCACGTCAAACGCGATAAACACCGATTCAGTTTATGTGAAACGTGATCTTTACCCCCTCATCCCCAATCCTATACCCCCTCCAAAAGTAGCATTTTGGGCAAGTAAATGGTCCACCGGGAAGTTCGACGAAGGTAATTTTGTGCTATGGTGTTAATAAGTACTGGCCATAAACAATCAGTTGGACATTTCAATTTTCGACAACGAAATTGCGTAAGATACAATTGTTTCAGCTGCTGCAAATATCCATTTAACAAACTTTATTCCGGCCTTTCAAGAAACTTAGAACATTCCTCTGAGGCAGTCAATAATTGATGATAAAATTTGTTCGCTGAATATCCAATGTCAATAAGTCATTGTAAATTGAAAGGTCGTATCGGAGGTTTCGTTATATTATTTCTTGAAGTGAGAGCAGGTGTGAGTTTTTCCTTAATACTGGGGTAATTAGCAGCGACCTCACATTTGCACTCGTTTCCAAATAAGGACTTATCAAAAGATGGCCTACATCTTGCAAAGATGAGTTACCGTGGTAATGCAAAAATCATCAACATTAGAGAATGAAACGCTGAACTAGTTTTTATTGAATGTTCCCTTTAACATATCTTTCTTTGCCCTAAAACCCAATAACGAACGAGTAACAGTAAATTAATTATGCGAATTATTCGAAAATTTTTACCGACGCATGTTATGAATAAAAATTTTGGCAAATGTTTCAAGTTTGAAAAGTACTATGCCTTTTTTTGTAACACATGATTTCAATTGGACGTTTCGGAAATTGGTCGTAACCAGGCTGAGCTGTTTGATCAGCATGACACTAAAAACGAATTTCATTAAATTATCACGAATACATCACGTTAAAAAAACCGGTGCATAGGTGCGATAAAGTGATTTTTTTTTTTTCAGCCGAGGCCCAGAAAACGCATATAACTCGATTTCCACCGGCAAAAGATATCGTTTCAATAATTGAAAAAGGTTGATGTCTCATCCCTCAAAACGGACAAAACGGACGAGACAAGCTCGTCGGCCTAAAATGAAAGACTGATTTATGACAGTCAACTTCATTGTTGGAAACAATTCTGATTTTTGTAATTTTTACATCTACATCTAAAAAGGTAAGTGAGAGTGTGAACTTTCCGAGTCATTTCTTTATGCTGCGAAACTATATCGATGAACATGTATATTCCTCGGTCGATTTGAATCCATTTGAAATTGGAATGCTTTCTTTGATAGTTAATGACCCTTGGAAGCCTCCTTTTTGAGGGGGACATTGGGATTTTCGGTTTTGCGGTTTTAGCTATTTTTTAGATCGGTTTTTCGATTTTTGTGCCAAAAGACTTCGGTTTTTCGGTTTTGGTGTTCATTGCGGTTTGTGAATTTTTCGTTGTTTAGCATTTGGTTTTCGGTTTTTATAGAAAATATGAGCGGTTTTTCGGTTTTGTTATCCCATGTGCTTTTTAGGTTTTCCTATTTTGTCCTATTTGGGTTCCGGTTTCGCTTAGATTTGAGCGGAAATTGATCTCGAATAGAGTGTTTTTTTATTTATTCATTCATTTATTTATTTATTTATTTATTTATTTAATCTTTATTTAATCACGATTCAATTCATCAGCAATATAAAAACCATATGTACAATTAAAAATTTAAAACCAACTATAGATAAAACTACCGTACTTATTCGGCTACAAGCCGATCTCGGCTATAAGCCGAGACCCCAACCTTCTTACGGAAAAAATCAACTTGATTGACACGAATTGTAATTGCATAATACTCGGCTATAAGCCGAGACCCATTTTAGGTCTTGATGTGTATTATCGACTATGGAATTTTCGTAATTTAAAATACAAATTGACATTGACTGAAAAATTATACTCTAAGCAATCAAATGAACACGAAAGATAAGAAACAAACAAGCAACGTGATCGTGAGGTGACGAATATTATTAAACAATTTCTGACCTCACAGGAAACGTGTCTTCGTACAAGCGAAGCATTTCATAAAAAGTTATCCGACTGGAAACCTTACAACCTCGCCTTTAAACTTAAAATAGTCGCCGAAGCAGAAGCTGTAGAAAATAACTCCAAGATCGCCGGAGAATACGGCATCAGCGAGTCGATGGTTCCATCGCTGGAGGATATATAAGGCAAATCTGTTCAACGGGTTTTCAGAGCAAAGAATTCAAGGTAAGATTTTCCCTTTAATGCATACGGTTTTTTGCTTGGAAAATGTCGCTACAAGAAGAAATCCACTTGCGTTTTTGTCTCAAGTTTGCTATGGTGTCATGTGACAAGCTTGTTTACACGATCTGTGATGGTGCAATCTCGTTCCCAGGCTCCTCGTTCCTTTGATGGGTAAACCAGGCTTGGCACGATATTCCCAAGGAGATGGTGAGGCGGTCGTTTAAGACTTGTGGCACCTCTATAACGCACTCGACGGCACAGAAGACGATGCAGTCTTCGACGAGAATATTCCAGAACAAAAAAAAAGTGAAGACGAGGAAATGGACGACGAATTCGAGACAGACAGCGAGGAAGAAGATGAGCAATAAGATCGATCCCGATCACACAACAACACAAACGGCTCCTTTTAGCTTTACGAGCCACCAAGTAATAAAAGTCCATATTACACCAACAACATCGAAACAACAACTTCTCTTCATTTTACAACTAATTTAGTTCGGCTTGTAAGTGAATACACGTTCATTTCTTACTGTTTTAATTTGCTGAGAAAATTCTTTTTATCAAAAGTCCTCGGCTATAAGCCGAGACCCCTTCTACGGCTTCAAATTTGCCCAAATTGAGTGAGGATTTGTGTAAAAATCGCTCGGCTTATAGCTGAATAAGTACGGTATGTAAACTACATTAACTATCTTACTCAATATCATACAATAAAAGCTGCTTTCCATGAATGCCGTGTTTAGAATAATGGCTTAGATAACCTCTTTAATCAGTCATTTGAATTGACTGAGGGACGCTGCTTTTCTTAGTTTTAATGGCAAACTGTTCCACAAAACTGCGCCACTGTAGCTAAAGCTGTTTTCTGTAGTAGTTTGTGCGCGGTTGCAGAACATTTACCTTATTCACAGAGCCTCTCAAACAATTACCAGAATCGCGATGGACAAATTTCGAGCAGAGATACTCAGGTGCTAGACCCTGTAGGGACTTAAATACCATTGCTGCTCTTTCAATTTGCCTTTGAGAGACTAGGGATTTCCATCTCAAGGGTTCAAATAAATTGTAGACATCAGCGTCATAGGACACTGGCTGCTCTGTTTTGTAGTTTTCGCAGTTTGTCCTGCAAAGTTACTCCGCAGTTTCCCCAAACAATATTGCAGTAGTTGAAATGAGGTTGTACTAGGGCCTGATAAATAGAATGTAAGGTCCCATAGGGGACTTTCACTCAC
>NC_090892.1:64548282-64585782 GCF_036669925.1 Montipora capricornis | reverse complement strand
AAGAAGAGGGCTGAGGCAATCACCTTGAAGTACGCCACGACCAATAGATATAAACGGAGTACGAAATTCATTGGTAATTATAGAGGTTTTGAAATCAGTGTACAGACTTTTAACCAGAAGTTTGACATGATCAGGGATATGGTGGTAATCAAGAGCGGTTTGAATCAAATTGTGATGAACTTCACCAAAGGCGTTTTTGAGGTCTAGGAGAGTAATGACAAGAGAACGCTGCTTGGTACGAGCTTTGTTAATGATGTCAGCCATTTGAGCAGTATGCTCAAAAGTTCCTGAGAGACCAGGTGTAAAACCTTTTTGAATTTCATGTTCAATATAATTATTAGCGGCAAGGAAGTTGAAAATGGCATTACGAAGGCACGAGGTAAAAACCTTTAAGGGCACAGATTGCAGAGTAATTGGACGAAAGTTGGCAGGGTCATTAACGTTTCCTTTCTTGTGGATGAGGATTGTGCATGCTTTCTTCCATTCGCTTGGGACGGATCCAGTTGACCAAGCCGTACGGATAATTTCAGATAAATAGCTGCGAAGAAACGGACATCTTTTAAAACAAATGATTGATAATTGATCTAAGGGACAAGGAGAACCGGAAGCCTTCATTTTTCTAATCACATTTGATATCTGTTGGTATGTAGGAGGTTCAAGGTTAAAAGGAATAACAGGATCAGATAACGTTGGTATCCAGCTTGGAAGGTTGAAGACTCTGGTCGGATTTAGTGACGATAGAGTTCTTGTAAAGTAATCAAAACACTCGTCCATGGAGAATGAAGGGAGCTTTTCGGCTTTTATATTGAAGATCTTTTTGACATAACCCCAGAAATTTTTAGAGATGGAATAATCATGATTCATCGGGTCAGTGTTGACTTGAGAAGTGTTGTTTCGCAGCTTGTCACGCAGTAGGCGAGATACGTATTTTATTTCAGCGATATCTGCGCTAGCGGAGTGTTTTAAGACTTTGAGAGATTTCTTCAGATCATGTTTAGATTTGTCTTCGTACTTTTTTATCAGGCGTTCATCAGTAGCTTGTGCGACTTGATCAAAGTTGGCAGAGAAATAGTCATAAATAGTGTCGTTTAAAAGTTTGATACTTGAGCTGAGATTCTGAGCCGTGATTGGATGATTAAGAAAAAGGACTGATTTGAAATATTCGTTGGCCGTTATCCATTGATCATCAGATTTAGGTAGATTTATTCCTGTTTTAATATCAGGAAAACCATAATCTCCAGGTTCAAGAGAAGAGACACCAGAGGTTATTAAAGGAACGCTTCCATTGCCATATTCTTGATCAGTGAGCGTGATATCATTGAGGTCAGCGCGAAGTTGATCATTCAAACCCAAAACAACTCTACAGCTCCTTTGATGCATCTTTAATCCTCTGTTTCCCTTACAAAGTTTACCACAACAGCAGTTTGTGAGACAAACACGAGAAACAGTGTCTGCTACAGGATCATGATCATTCGGGAGTTGTTCCTCTCCAACATTGTGACGTTCCGGTCGATGAATTCGTTGTTTGCAGCGCCACGCATGGCGGCCCAGCGAGACAAAATCTTTTTCACAGAAAGAACAGACGACTCCAGCCAGTAAAATGAACAGAAAACGTGGATAGGCCATTTAAAAGCAGCAAAACAGAGATTAACTAATTAAGATATCAATTCAAGCATAAAATGACGATAAAACTGGAGACATGTACAGAGCGTGTTTGCTCTGCTCGATGTCCAATCATAATAATAATAATAATAATAATAATAATAATAATAATAATAATAATAATAATAGATGCTTTGGGTTTTTAACCATTGGTCATGGTTAGTTAAGACCAGCGATACTCTGAACTTTGGAATGCCTCGATAATAATGACAGGTCTGCCTTAATAATAATAATATTAATATTAATATCAATTTTAATATTAATAAATATAATAATAATAATAATAATAATAATAATAATAGTAATAATATTAATAGAAAGAATAACAATCACTTCACTTCAAGTCTTTCGTTTCATGAGAGGTGACCAGAGTACCCGGAGAAAAAGCTCTCGGAGGAGCGTGCACAACCCACATGTTCAACCCCGACCCTTATTAGGCCGATTCAAGGAGTCGAACCCGGGAAGCATTTCTGGGAAGCGAGTGCTATCACCACTGCGCCAGCCCTGTTCCTTGGCAGCTACCGTCCTTTTTTTTTTTCCGTATGCTTTCTTTTCAAAGCTTTTAAAAAATTCTTTTAATTAAGAACAGAGCTTATTATTGTCATTGCGCATACGGTCTGCGCATCTCGAGGTCTCGGGTTTCCCATCGGTGTTGCTTACTAACAAGACTGCACTGTTTAAAACTATGCAGATAATTCAGAACTCAGCAAGTGCTCTTGGTAGTCAATTTGGAAAAGAACGCCATACATTGCTTTGTATTTTACAGCCTTTTTACAATTATCTTTGGAAAATGCGTGGTTACCCCCAATTTTCTTTTTGGATTTCAATAACACTTGTTAAGATCTGCTTTTTGAGCATATTCATATACCGGGTAAAACTACCTTTGAACTGTTAGGCACTACAAATTTACCGTACCGTGATCAAACCAAGTGCCGATAGTACTGTTACTAACCACTAGTGAGAAACCCACAGTCATTACTGTATGCAGCTTTCGTTTCGCGGATAGGATATCAACCGCAGCGTAACACGATCGTTTGTATGTGGTTTGATCACATACGGTGATTCACATCAACAAGATCAATTCGTACGATGAATTTAACCGTGAAAAACGGTCAAATAAGACTCCTCTACTCCCTGTGGTTTCACAAGAAACGCGTGCGTCAGGGCACCCAACGAGAATATAGTTCAAAACCAGTTGTTAAACGTATTTTGGTATTTAAACGGTAGATATAGGCAGATTTTTATCCCCTAAAAAATTTTCATCTGTTCGGATCCTAGCTGAAAGTCTAGTGATCCGAAAATTATGAGGATCAATACTAACCTTTTCGAAAATTTCAGGCAGAAGGAAAGCTCTCGAAACTTCTAGGTGACCTTTTAAGGGTAAAAATCCGTGAAAAATGAGCAATTATACCATTTTTTATATGTTCGAAAATCCTAGGGCAGGCAGGCAAGCAAGCAAATTTTACAACAAATGTTCCGAAAATTCTAGATCTCAAATCGTCTTCCGAACAGATATTTTCCGAAAATTGACGTTGGGTGCCCCTGGTGCGTTGGTAACGTCATTAGAGTAAAGGCTTTTTTCGGCGCATTTACAGTAATTTGCTTTCAATAACCGTGCTTCTGGTAGGAAGACAGGAAGATATTTTCTTTACTTTCTGAATAATGCAATCTTTAACTTCTCCAGGAAATCTCCATCATTTATGAATTCGAACGCGATTGTCACATCGGGAAGGCTGTCATACTGAACAAATTCAGTTCAGGTAATTTCTTTCCTAAATAGCCCTGCCTAAATAGAATAAATATATTCCTTGCTAGATTTATTAATTATAAGATTCATTCATAGAAAGGAAATGCGCAGGGATAAAAAATAAGAAGATCTGTGATGCATCGAGCAATTACTGTCCTATTGAGCGACAGGAAAGACGCTTGTCTTCAATGATTGTTTTTTTTTTTTTTTTTTTGGATCCTCGAAAAACCTCTCAAATATTGTTTTGCCTCACTTGGAGTGATCAGTGATCCGATATGCAAAGACCATTTCATAAAGATTTTTTCCATCCCTCATTATAAACCTTTACAATCTCTGAAATGATTAATTGCTTGGTCTCACTTGATGTGATACGAACATCCTGTCATTTGATAAGAGTAAGAAGTCTTACAGACGCCAACAGCTAACGACGATGTTTTATTGCTTCAAATTGTTTTAAAAGAAGTTCCTTTTATATCCCACGGCTTTTCAATTCACCGAGTTTGGCGATTTCTTAAAGGAATTTGCAATGGGTAGAAAAGCTTTTTGAAAAAGTTGATGTTGTGGAAAGGGTGCTGTAGAAAAGTGGCAATTTTTTTGGTTACTTGAATTTATTAATTACGCATACCTGTTGAATCTTGTTTCAAATGAGCTAATATTTTTCATGAATATAAGACTTCAACTGGCCGACATCGCTGTAGGTGCATAACTTTGTGAGCTTATATGAGTTAAGAGGAGTTTACTCTAAAACGCTATCAGTGAGTAATGACAAAAAAAAAGTCGACCCATCCCAGTTCAATTTAATATTAATATTCGACATTAAATTTTAAATCCTTTTATTTATTATATTCCATCTCTTTAGATCCGCCGTTAACGTACACGCTATGAATTTGTCATACTCTGATCAAGGTTTGTAGTTTTGAAATCACAGTTTAAAAAATTAACTTTAAAAAAGCATCGCATAGTTGTTAAGTATAGTGTAGCTATATCATTTTATAACTGTAGTGACTTTATCGCTTTTAAACTAAGATAACTCGAGCTCTATGTATTCCACTTTAATTATAGTAGCGTGAACATGACCAACAATCTGATAATTAACACAATAGTCAAGTTTTCCGCACGGGCTTACAGTGCAAAAGATTGGACTTGAGAATTCAAAAGCATCATCTGAAAATTGCAGAAGGTCCAAAAGCCAACATAAATACACTTCGCATCACACTATACAAGATCCATAAACAAGACTTTTATGGCTGTTGCACACTGATCAATTCGATTTTCAGGTAGAATTTGGTTTTTGTTGTTGTTGTTGTTGTTGTTTAAAGAGATGGAAGTTAGCATCACTTGTACAGAAACCTGACCACCAACGAAAAGGTTGCCTATTTACCGTGTTACGATTCCGAGTTGGATTTTCGAGTTGGATTTTGCGAGTAAGGATTTTTTTGGCGAGGTTTCCAATTAATTTTTAGTGGTTTTACACAATGTACTTTCTCAGCGGCGTTGCTCATCGTCTTGAGGTCTTTTTAAGCTGATGGAGGAGAACGAGGATGCAGATCGGTAACGGCAATCTTGTTTAATGCATCGGTACACACATGCGTAAGAGGTTCCAGGACACCCTTCCACAAAATCCCACAAGGGGATTTCATTGATGACTGCCGCTTAAACGCTATTAGTGTTTTAGGATCTTTTTAATATTCTTGGTTTCACTTTTAATAGAAATGAATTGCATTTTATTTTATTTTATTTTATTTTTTTTGTTAAAGATGTTGTCGTTAGATACTAGGGTGTTTGAATATCTATATTTTCCCTAAAAAATGTATATATTGTATATATATTTCAGTTTTTTAATAGCTTTCTTAATGTAGATAGATTAGGCTATCAGTTTTTTTACCTAAGTGCCAGACCGTCTTATTATTATTATTATTATTATTATTATTATTATTATTATTATTAAAATATACGACTCATAATAATAATAATAAATATATTAATAATAATAACAATAATAAGAATAATAATAATAATAATAATAATAATAATGTCCATAATATTCGCTTAGTAAAATATATTCTATATACAAGGCTAAAAGTTAAAAAATTAAAATATTCAAACCTAACGTTTTCGGCTGTTTGCCATCATCATTTTATCGTTGGTTTTTACAGTTTTATGTTTTAATAATAATAATAATAATAATAATAATAATAATAATATATCAATAATAATAATAATAATAATAATAATAATAGATGCTTTGGGTTTTTAACCATTGGTCATGGTTAGTTAAGACCAGCGATACTCTGAACTTTGGAATGCCTCGATAATAATAATAGGTCTGTGTGCAAAACCCACATCTTCAACTCCGACAATTATTAGGCCGATTCAAGGAGTCGAACCCGAGAAGCATTTCTGGGAGGCGAGTGCTATCACCACTGCGCCAGCCCTGTTCCTTGGCAGCTACCGTCCTTTTTTTTCCCGTATGGTTTCTTTTCAAAGCTTTTTAAACTTTCTTTTAATTAAGAACAGTGCTTATTATTGTCATTGCGCATACGGTCTGTGCATCTCGAGGTCTCGGGTTTCCCATGGGTGTTGCTTACTAACAAGACAGCACTGTTTAAAACTATGCAAATAATTCAGAACTCAGCAAGTGCTCTTGGTAGTCAATTTGGAAAAGAACGCCATACATTGCTTTGTATTTTACAGCCTTTTTACAATTATCTTTGGAAAATCCGTGGTTACCCCCAATTTTCTTTTTTGGATTTCAATAACACCCGTTAAGATCTCCTTTTTAAGCATATTCATAAACCAGGAAAAACTACCTTTGAACTATTAGGCACTACAAATTTACCGTACCGTGATCAAACCAGGTGCCGAGAGTACTGTTAGTGACCACTAGTGACAAGCCCACAGTCATTACTGTATGCAGCTTTCGTTTCGCGGATAGGATATCAACGGCAGCGTAACGCGATCGTTTGTATGTGGTTTGATCACATACGGTGATTCACAGCAACAAGATCAATTCGTACGGTGAATTTAACTGGAAAAACTGTCAAATAAGACTCCTCTACTCCCTGTGGTTTCACAAGAAACGCGTGCGTCAGGGCACCCAACGAGAATATAGTTCAAAACCACTTAAACATACAGTTGTTAAACGTATTTTGGTATTTAAACGGTAGATATAGGCAGATTTTTATCCACTAAAAAATTTTCATCTGTTCGGATCCTAGCTGAAAGTCTAGTGATCCGAAAATTATGAGGATCAATACTAACCTTTTCGAAAATTTCAGGCTGAAGGAAAGCTCTCGAAACTTCTAGGTGACCTTTTAAGGGTAAAAATCCGTGAAAAATGAGCAATTATACCATTTTTTATATGTTCGAAAATCCTAGGGCAGGCAGGCAAGCAAGCAAATTTTACAACAAATGTTCCGAAAATTCTAGATCTCAAATCGTCTTCCGAACAGATATTTTCCGAAAATTGACGTTGGGTGCCCCTGGTGCGTTGGTAACGTCATTAGAGTAAAGGCTTTTTTCGGCGCATTTACAGTAATTTGCTTTCAATAACCGTGCTTCTGGTAGGAAGACAGGAAGATATTTTCTTTACTTTCTGAATAATGCAATCTTTAACTTCTCCAGGAAATCTCCATCATTTATGAATTCGAACGCGATTGTCACATCGGGAAGGCTGTCATACTGAACAAATTCAGTTCAGGTAATTTCTTTCCTAAATAGCCCTGCCTAAATAGAATAAATATATTCCTTGCTAGATTTATTAATTATAAGATTCATTCATAGAAAGGAAATGCGCAGGGATAAAAAATAAGAAGATCTGTGATGCATCGAGCAATTACTGTCCTATTGAGCGACAGGAAAGACGCTTGTCTTCAATGATTGTTTTTTTTTTTTTTTTTTTTTGGATCCTCGAAAAACCTCTCAAATATTGTTTTGCCTCACTTGGAGTGATCAGTGATCCGATATGCAAAGACCATTTCATAAAGATTTTTTCCATCCCTCATTATAAACCTTTACAATCTCTGAAATGATTAATTGCTTGGTCTCACTTGATGTGATACGAACATCCTGTCATTTGATAAGAGTAAGAAGTCTTACAGACGCCAACAGCTAACGACGATGTTTTATTGCTTCAAATTGTTTTAAAAGAAGTTCCTTTTATATCCCACGGCTTTTCAATTCATCGAGTTTGGTGATTTCTTAAAGAAATTTGCAATGGGTAGAAAAGCTTTTTGAAAAAAATGATGTTGTGGAAAGGGTGCGGTAGAAAAGTGGCAATTTTTTTGGTTACTTGAATTTATTAATTAAGCATACCTGTTGAATCTTGTTTCAAATGAGCTAATATTTTGCATGAATATAAGACTTCAACTGGCCGACATCGCTGTAGGTGCATAACTTTGTGAGCTTATATGAGTGAAGAGGAGTTTACTCTAAAACGCTATCGGTGAGTAATGACAAAAAAAAAGTCGACCCATCCCAGTTCAATTTAATATTAATATTCGACATTACATTTTAATTCCTTTTATCTATTATATTCCATCTCTTTAGATCCGCCGTTAACGTACACGCTATGAATTTGTCATACTCTGATCAAGGTTTGTAGTTTTGAAATCACAATTTAAAAAATTAACTTTAAAAAAGCATCGCATAGTTGTTAAGTATAGTGTAGCTATATCATTTTATAACTGTAGTGAGATTATCCCGTTTAAACTAAGATAACTCGAGCTCTATGTATTCCACTTTAATTATAGTACCGTGAACATGACCAACAATCTGATAATTAACACAAAAGTCAAGTTGTCCGCACGGGCTTACAGTGCAAAAGATTGGACTTGAGAATTCAAAAGCATCATCTGAAAATTGCAGAAGGTCCAAAAGCCAACATAAATACACTTCGCATCACACTATACAAGATCCATAAACAAGACTTATGGCTGTTGCACACTGATCAATTCGATTTTCAGGTAGAATTTGGTTTTTGTTGTTGTTGTTGTTGTTGTTGTTTAAAGAGATGGAAGTTAGCATCACTTGTACAGAAACCTGACCACCAACGAAAAGGTTGCCTATTTACCGTGTTAGGATTTCAAGTTGGATTTTCGAGTTGGATTTTTCGAGTAAGGATTTTTTTGGCGAGGTTTCCAATTAATTTTCAGTGGTTTTACACAATGTACTTTCTCAGCGGCGTTGCTCATCGTCTTGAGGTCTTTCCAAGCTGATGGAGGAGAACGAGAATGCAGATCGGTAACGGCAATCTTGTTTAATCTATCCTAGTATTGCATTCGTAATTGTATTTTTGACTGGAAACAATAGCTGACACTTAATTTTGGAAACGTGAGCAGAAGGGGTTGGGCAGGCCTTGAGTCTCCATGGCACGGAGGCTTATAAATACCTTATTTACTTGAATAACGTGTTCAAGCGTGCAATAATCGACAGCCAGGGACAATAAGAAAGTTCGTGCGATGTGGAAAATTCTTTGAATGCTTCGCTGTGGAACGGACGTGGTTTGAACATGTACTTTCAGTGCACAGTATGATATCCAACCGCTTAAAATGCTGAAAACAGAACAGTCATGCGGAGGACTAACTAGGAAAGCACTGTTAAGCAGCATTGGAGCCATTTGTTGGTATTCAAAACATGGGGAATCATAGGATTTATATATTTGCCTTTTCTTGCGTCTAATTCTTAACTCAGATTTATAATTTGCACCACCGGAATAGATATGACAAGAAAAATCAAATTCTAGATCTTACGCCTGGTTATCGTATTCCCAATCTTGCTATTTTGAAATGAGGAGCATGTAATGACTTCATGTAAGACTCACTGTCTTGCCTCTTACTTCATGTATGCTTTACATAATGATGTCGCAGAATAAAAAGGCAAAGCACTAACCCCACCCCTACAGGAATTCTTTTGTTGACTGCATTGCACTGGAAATCTAAGAGAGGGTTTACCGGTAAACTAGCCGAGCCGCTACAGCTGGATTACTAGTAACCACCTCGAAAAAAACAACTCTACATCCTTACTCGAAATCCAACTCGAAATTCTCACTCGAAAATCCAACTCGAAATCCTGACTCGGAAGTAAGTTTGTCACCGCCCACCATTTTTAACAAATAGCGTTTCTTTGCCTCCATAGGGAGTTCCTTTACAGTAAAATTTAGCACAACCAGTAAAGTCACCATTACAGTCCTTTATGCTGTGACGATCATGTTTGGAATAGCGGGAAACAGCATCGCCATATACTTTGCAATCATGAAAAAGGCAGGGAATCGAGTCACAAATATGCTGATACTTAACATGGCCATTGCCGACATGCTCATCACAATATTTGCGATGCCGTACAGCATTATTTTTCTTCAGGTGGGATTTAAGTGGATTGGAGGAATTCTCGGGCAGATAACTTGTAAAATCGTTCACTTTTCCTACCAGGTGTCCATACCCGCCTCAATTTTTACGGTCATGGCAGTCTCACTGGATCGCTTTTTCGCTGTCTTATACCCAGCCAAAGTAAGAGCCTTAAGAAAAGTCAAAATGACAACTTTGGCCATATGGGTTAGCTCGGCGGTATACGCCGTTCCATTCATTTTTGCCTATGACATCCAACAACAAAATGGTATATATTACTGCATTCGCTATTTTCCACGCTTTGACAATGAAATCTCTTCTCAGATTTACTACTTAATAACTTTCATTTGTCTCTATTGTATCCCTCTGTTAATTCTAATCGTACTCTATACCCTCATTTCGAGGAGGCTATGGCAAAGAAAGATACCGGGCAACGTAAGCCAGGAAAGATATAAGTCATCACAACAGGAGAAGCGCAGAGTAATACTAGCCTTAATAGCCATTATAGTTCTTTTCGCAGTTTGCTGGTTTCCAGCACATGTGATACACTATATATTTTATTTTCGTAAGGATGTATATCGTAAAATTTCACCGGAGGTTGAAGTATTGTTCTTCTGGCTTT
Source organism: Montipora capricornis (assembly GCF_036669925.1). Taxonomy (NCBI): domain Eukaryota; kingdom Metazoa; phylum Cnidaria; class Anthozoa; order Scleractinia; family Acroporidae; genus Montipora; species Montipora capricornis. Next base: position 64,575,407 of record NC_090892.1, on the reverse strand, counting down.
GTCACGCCAACAGCTTTATAAATCCTTGTTTGTACGTTTTCCTCAGCCAGGGTTATCGCCAACATATGCGGACAATCCTCCAACGCTTTACGTTTTGCTGTACTTTTTATTTTCGTCGAAAAAAGATTTACTCATTTAGGTCTGGAAAGGGACCGGGTACATTAACCTTGGAGGCTTCATTGCGAAACCCTATGTCCATTGTTGGAGTCACATTTCATAGAGAAATGGTTTGTTAGGTTATAATAAGTAGATGATCAGTTTAGAGTCAAATTAAAGAGATTTCAAAGCAATGCACAACGTAGCGTTCAGTGTAAATTTGGGGAACACAATATCACTGAATTCTCGGCAGTTTTTCATTTTGTAGGGCTCAGTTGTATATTGCATTGATTATGTTACAGGTAAATTTGAAATTCGGGTTAAATGATTTCAACCTAGGTAAATTTAATTTTAAACTAGGTTGAAATTGAAAGTAGGAAACATCAACAAAAAGTCCATCAATTGTTACTGAGCAACTACGTGTATATTGGTAAGTAAATCAGTAAGGAGATGTAGTTAGCGTACGTTTTCCATGAGTTAGTCTGTAAAAACGCCTTTGGTTGTTATTAGTTCTAAGCACTGATTTTAAATTGTTAGCATTAAGGTTGGGGTTAGGCATACTGTGCATGATAACTAATTTTGCTTTTCTTTATCTTAGAGCAGCAGAAAAACACAACCTTGTTTAATAAGAATTACCTTCATGTGACTTTGTTTTATTTTTATTTTTCTGGTTTTTGGAAGGAAAAAGACAATTGACTTTTTAGAAGGTAGATTGTTGAACGTACAGTTATTTGTACAAATGTAATTCAGTATAAAACACATTTATGGTTATAAGTACTTGAACAAGATCATATTCAAAGTTTTTTTTTTTTTTTTCTGGTAGTCCACAACGTTTGTAACCTTTATTAAACAGTCATCACTTGCATGTAGTTGAACAATGCGAAGTCATTTCCTTGTTTTTGCACCTCTTGTACATGTGGCACTGGCCAAGTGCCTTTTTGCATGCGGCAGTGAAACTTGTTGTTTTAGTTGTGTTTTATCGCATTCTTGTCTTCAGTAATTTGTAGTCTGTTTGGTGCGCATGCAATCCAAGTGTTAATAATTCCAAATTTGGTTACAACTTTCATAAATCCAGCTTCTTTTTCAATTAATTTACAAAGAAGTGTGTTTGGTTGTTATGGACGTTTGTCCACTTAATTAATTTTTATTTTGACAAAGTTGTTGACTTGGAATGAAATAGTATTGGGTTTGCTTGTTGTCATTTTGTTGTTGTATTTTCTTTGTGTGTTCTTGCTTTTTCCTGATAAGGTGTCCTTATCTTCTTTGTTGACTGAATATTTTGTGAAATGATCAATCATGTGGAGAATCCAATTGTGTTTGCGATGACATGAACATGTACATGGTAAGTTTCTAAGGTCCATTAATTTTTTCTTTATCTTATATAAGTAAAATTACAATTTTCATTAACGACAATCGTTCACCTTTTCGCATCTTTTCTCATCAATAATGAGAAGTGTTTAATTTTCTAAAATTTAAAAAAAAAGATTAATGTCGTCACGGATTCTTGTAAGATTTATATCTCTTATCCTCCACTCATTTTTTTTAAATTAGTAATCAGACTGTCAAATCGTATAAAACGACAATCATTTAAAATTCATTCCGTGTATATCATGCGCGCGATACGTAACGGCCGGTGGCCTTGTTGTCTTTGTAAGCTACACAACTCAAAATCTAATTTTTGATGTTACAAGCAATATACAAATGCTGCTCGAATACTCTCTATTCAATTCCTTTCGTTCCATGTTTCATCCAAACAATTTATGTTTAATTCAATTGTAATATTAATAATCAATTTTACTGGAAGGCTCCAGTTCCGACCAATGTTCTCTTAATAATTATTTAAAGTGGTACTATGACGAAAATCGCATCTTTCCTATCCAAGCCATTTTGAAACATAAACAAGTAGTCTGCGTGAGAAGAAAAATGCTGTTTACTTTTTTCAAATATCTCTTTTCGTTCCAGAGATATTCGAGTTTTTAAAATATGCAAATTAGCCAAGTGATGACGTCATACACTCAACCAAATTTTCTTCAAATATGATGCAAAGAGATATCTCAGCCAATTTGTATCAGAAATTTTTGATTTGTTGCAGTAAGATTCTACTAAATGTTCTTCACAATATGAGCTTAACAGTTCTGTTACCATGGCATCAACTGGGTTCCAGACCTCCTCCATATTATGAGCTTTTCTGGCCACCTTTGGCGTTCCATTTTGATATTTGCTAACAGCACTTCATATGCATGATCCAGCAAGCACATAAATATGTCAGCACGACTTTGTGGCCTTGTTTAACATTTTTTAAGCTGAAAAATCACTAACATATTGAAATCAAGTGGGTGGGGACTGGAAAAGAGTGAGTTGCCATGGGAACAATTTTTTTTATAGTCATAGGTGTGTTTCCTGTAGAACTATTAGACTACCAAGTTTCAATGGTCTGCGCTGTAAATTGGCCAAGGTAGCTCTATTTATATACTCAATATAATATTGGGTTGAGTTTATGACGTCATTAGTCATCTCATTTGCATATTCTACCCATTTTTCAAAGTTAAATATCTCCGGAACTAATGAAGATATTTGCAAACGGTAAATGGCGTTTTTGTTCTTTCATGGAATTCTATGTGATACATTCAAAAAATCAAGGGATAAAAATTTGATCATAGTACCACTTTAATAAAAAGCCTCTTTGAAACGAGTTCTCATTTTGGTTATAAAACCACACTGAATCCTTGTTTTCCTCTCCTAACAGAAGCCCCAAAAATAGCAAACAATTGTTTGATTGTAACACAAGAACCTGAATGAAGCATTTGGCCTTTGAATCCAGAAATTTCTGACAGATTTTTCCAGGTTGCGGAGGCAAGATAAAATCTTCACTTGATACGTCATTAATATACTGGCACCCCGTTGGCACCAACTTTCCTTTCTGAACATTGTTCCGTAGTCTTGCAAATTGATGTATGGTCGGTATCTTGCAACTACGACAGTACAATTGAAGTTGTTCACTGGAAATGAAGCTCGGCCCATGCCAAGCTGCTGGGAGGATCTCCAAACCATTCTATCTAAAAACGGTTTGCCTTTATCATCGGACGGAATCTGTTTGTCGAAATCCCAGTGACAAACAGTAGAGTACCTAATAAATCCAAAAGAAGTAAATTTTTAGGGAGTTGCCAAATCCGTTCCCCTGGATATACGAATTTCAGTTAAAATATTTTTACACGTTATGAAAAAGGAAGAATATTTCCGGGATCGTCCGCATGATAGACAGCAGGCGAGCTCAAAGAAATTTGAAATTTGAGTTTCGTCGTGGTACCATCATACAACGCCATGTTGCTTCTCTGATGTCAAGTTTTCTCAGTAATGTGGATTTAGCTTACGTTTTACATTTTTAGAATATCCAGTAACGACTACACCCTGCGTCTGTAGCATTTTTATACCTTCTTATCAATCAACAAGTTTTTGTGGAATATGGTGAACAGTGATTTCACATCAAAAGACACCAGTTTGTGCTCGTCAGGTACTTGTACTGTCTTGATGGAGTCAATAAAGTTTTCAGTGGACTGTAGTTTATGTCGGGATTCGTCAGTCAGTGGTTTCAGTATCCTAGTGAGGTATTTTGACAGTTCGTAAGTTGGCGAACCACAGAACCAAAAAATGGGATGCATAGGTACGTTAGGTTTGTGTAGTTTGGGTAAGCTGTAGAGTTTAGGTGGTTGTGGTTCTGGGCATCTCAGCCTGTTGAAAGGTTGGATGTTGATCACATCAGCTTTCTTAATTTGAAGTAGTTTACTGTTGAGTTTTTTTGTTGAAGTGCTGGATTTGGGTCTCGTTTAAGTAGCTTGTAAGTCTGTTTGTTGTTAACAAGTTGGTCCATCTTGTCATGATAGTCTGTGTTGTCCATAACAACAGTCACTCGTCCTTTGTCAGTGGGAAGTATTACAATGTCGTCGTCGTTCCTTAGTCGTTTCAGTGCTTGTCGTTCGTCCTTAGTCAGGTTGTTGTCTGTAAGAGAGGCCTATTGTAAAGTAGCAGCTGTTCTACTTCTAATGCTGTCCTTGGTCGGCTCAGATAATTCTCTTTGACGAGACAGAACCGCCTCAACACCGGTTGCAATCGTCTTAGTGGATATACGTTTCAGCGTCAAGAAATGTTTTAGTCCGTATGAGAGAACTTGTGTCTCAGTCTTGTCTAAGGGATGGGAAGAGATATTCCTGACCCAGTTTTCGTCTGTCTTGTGGCGTTTCTTGTCTTTGGTTTATGAAAGTCGCGAAAGTTTCAGTTCTGTCTTAATGCGGTATTGTTCAGTTTTTTTCCAAGCTCGTCAGTCAGCAATGTTACGTATAATGTAGAGTAAGTTAGTTGGTATAAGTTTTTGAGTTTGTCAAGTCATTGCTGTAGTCTGTTGTTGCAGTAGTTTAGTCTTCTGTGACAGTCATTAATCTGCGCTCGGATCAGTCGTCTGTACAGGGCTTTGACTATCTGGATAGCCTCTTGTGTGTTCAACGGAGACTTCAGTCGAAGACCAACTGGAACAAGGCCAAGATCTTTGCAGCAGTGGTTGAACCAGAGTTGTTGTTGTCGCATTCATCTGATGTTCCTTGCATAACTGATGTAGTTGTTGGCAGGTCGTTCGCTCTGTCATCCAAGTGAACGTAAAATCGTAAATGGTTTTAACCCAGGAGTCGTATCATAATTGTTACAGAAGGCTAAAACTCTACAACAACAGACTACAGCAACGACTTGACAAACTCAAACAACTTATACCGACTAACTTACATGACCTTATACGTGACATTGCTGACTGACGTGCTAAGAAAACAACTGAACAATACCGCATTGAGACAGAACTGAAACTTACGCGACTTCAGCGAGCCAAAGACAAGAAACGCCACAAGACAGACAAAAACTGGGTCAGGAATATCTCCTCCTGTCCCTTAAACAAGACTGAGACACACAAATCTCTCCTACGGACTGAAACATCCAGTAACGCCGAAACGTATACCGACTGAGACAATTGTATCCAGTGTTGAGGCAGTTCTGTCTTGTCAAAGAGAATTATCTGAGCCGACCAAGGACAACATTAGAAGTAGAGGGCTCGGAGGCCCATACGATGGCTAGCGCCTCTCGCTCAGTTTGACTGTATCTGCGTTCAACGTCAGTAAGGCTGCGACTAGCATACATAATCACTCTGAATTCACCTCCTTGTTTCTGGGCAAGCACAGTGCCCAACCCCACCGGGCTCGCATCAGTAATAACATGTGTAACAGCTTCTTTGTCATAGCATCCTAGAACTTCTGCTCAGGATAACTCTTCTTTCATCTTCTGAAAGGCTGCAGCTTGGGAGGCCCCCATTTAAACTCAGCGCTCTTTTTCAACAACCTTTCAAAGCGGTTCTGAGACAGTTGCGAGATCTGGAATAAATCTTCCACTGTAATTCACCAGACCAAGGAACGACCTGACTTCAGAAACAGATTCGGGCTCTCTTGCATCTACCACAGCTTTCACCTCTGTCTGCCGCCACCCCAACCCCATGGCTGGAAAGCACATGGCCCATGAATGTCAATTCATTGGAAAATTGGCACTTCTCCAAGTTAAGGGTAAGGCCCCATTCACTTAGGTGCGTCATCACCTTTCGCAGTTGCTCGTCATGTTGTTTCCTGAGTCGCACCATGCACTATGATGTCATCTGAGATGTTATGTACTCCCTCAATGTCTTGCAACGTCTGCTGGATAACCTGTTGATACTTTTTCTGGGGCTGATGATATTCCAAACATTAGTCTCTTATACCTATACAGGTCTTTGTGTGTAATGAATGTTGTAATTCCACGAGACTCTTTTGACAATTGAATTTGGTGGCACCCCCACCTTAAGTCCAACTTGCTGAACACTTTACTGCGGTTCATGTCTTGAAGCACTTCGTCGATGGTAGGGATGGGGTACCTTTCACGCTCAACTGCACAGTTCGCTTGCCTCATATCCACGCAAAGTCTCACCTCCCCGTTGGGTTTTGGAACAACCATGACAGGACTGACCCATGAAGACGGGCTGTTAACTTTTCATGATATCCATGCTTTCCAGCTGATCCAATTTCTTCTCAATCTTGTCTCTTAGACTGAATGGTGGTCTGCGCAGGGGCTGTACTGCAGGAGTGGCATCATCTTTAACGTGCAACTTTAACTGGTACCCTTTTAGCTTCCCCACACCTTGAAAACATTCTTTAAATTCTTCCACAATGTCACTGCTTATCATATTTATGGGAGTTCCTATTCGGAGAACCCCGAGCTCAGTTGCTGTCTCTCGGCCCAACAAAGGCTGTCCTTTCCTTTCAATCACACTACAATTCAGCTTCACAGACACTTTCGCACAGGACTACTGTTGTCTCAAAACAACCGATAACTTTCAGAGGCTCACAACACCCATAAGCATACAACTTCCGATCGCATTTCTGGGATTTACATTTGATTTTCTGGGATTTCAGCTCTTCCCATGTCCCTTTTATCAATTACATTAGTGCTTGCACCAGAATCGATAAGCACTTCCACGGATACACCTCCAAGTTGAACAGTTACCATCCCACCTATGTTTCCACTGTCCACAGTGAATGCATACTCATTGTTGTCACTGTCAGCTCCGGACGTGCTGTCGCAAATTGAGTTCACACCATACTTCCCCTTTTTTCGCACACCCTGGGATGAGAAGTTTTCCTGGCTTGATACGTTTTTTTTTGGTTTGACAAACTGCGGCAAAATGCCCTATTTTATGGCACTTCTGACACTATGCGTTTCTCGCTGGGCAATATCTATCAGGACTGAAATGACCTTCTCTGTCACACCGTAACATCTGCCTTTCCCTCCACGACTCTTGTATTGGTCAGCGGTTTCCTTATGATAGACGCGATTTAGTTGTTGTTGTTCACCACACATCGCTTTCAATTGAATATCTAGGGCCTCAAATGAACGAGCAATTTCTTGGAGTTTCGCTGGTGTTAAATCGGTTCCCTTTATCAACAGTTTTTGCCGTAATTCTGACGATGGGCACTTATCAATGACTTGATCACGAATCGGCTCATCAGCATTTTCCCAGTTGCAGTTATCTGCTTGCTTTCGTAATCGAGTAGTAAACTGATCCACCGTTAATATAATTTCTCCTACTTCTTGTTTGACTCTTCGGAAAATGTGCCTTTCATAGGGCTCATTTAATTGCGTGCTGAAATGGGCGTCAAAGAGTTGGCAATGCTATCTGATATTCGTCAGCGTGATCATTTTCTCCTTCTGCCGCTCCTGGATCTTGCAAGTTTCGAACAATTCCTGTACTTTAATTCCGGGCCCAATGTAAAAGCAAACCTTTTCTTCGGTTACTGTTTGTAATTCATTTTGCGAGGATATAATATTCGAACGCTTTTTGCCATTTTTTCAACAAGGCGCTACTGATGTCATAGCACCTTTGCAAACTCCAACTCGTAACTTGGTGTTGCCATCCCTTTCTTACTCTAAGGACAATCCCGTTCTCATCGCCAATGTTGTGTTCTGTGCTTAGCGATAAATCACAACGGCATTCAAGATGCATTTAAGCTCAAAACATCACTAATAACATTCTCCTGCTCTCCTAGTATCCTGTATGTCCATCATGTGACCGACACTACAGTTATGCAAAACATCAAGGAACACGCCCTGACAAGTTACAAACGAACAATACCACTCTGGTTACGCTACGTTGACGATATTTCACAGCTCTACATAAAGACGAAATTGACGATTTTCATGAACATCTCAACAGACAAAACACCCCACATTCAGTTACCAAGGAAGTCGAGGATAATGGTAAGATTCCTTTTCTTGACTGCTTGCTCATCTGGGACAACAACAGACTAAAGATGACAGTTCACAGGGAACCCACCCACACTGAAAGACTCCTTGACGAATCACCTTACAATCCTACGTCACACAAGGCTTTGACAATACAGACCTTAATGAGACATGCGCTACTGGTTTGTGACTCACACGACAGCTTAGCAGACGAACATAAATACTTAGACAACGTTTTTTAGTAAGAAAAACTACAACTGCGAGTTTTACATGCGCAACACTTACCATACAGTTATGCAAATCCGTTGAAGACAGCAGTTCAGTCGGTTGAAAGCTCATAGTCTTTTAAAACCTTTTACCAGAGAATGATTATACTACTAATGTCTTATTTCTTATCATGAATCCTGGTAACGGATCTTCAATATTTTTACATACAGAACCTAATGCAACAAACACTAACCTACCTCCACAGTGACTATACCCTGCATCAAAGGAACTTCTGAGATTATCACTAGGATCCTACAGCCTTGCAACATCCATGTTGCTCACAGATCCATCACTACCTTATGAAAACTACTGACTAATGTCAAAGACAAAGACCAACCTAAGGACAGACAAGGAACAGTTTATAAGATCAAATGCTGCGACTGCCAGGCCACTTATGTCAGTGAGACCAGAAGAAATTTGAACATTAGACTGACTGAACACAGACGAGCAACAAGGAAAGCTGACATCAACAGTAACATTGCTGACAAACCACAGAATGGACTGGGACGCTGCATGCATGTGTTACGTACAGCACTAACTACTACCAACGGATCGTGCTGGAAAGCTGGTTTACTAACTTAGAACAAACACCAATAAACTGATGCCTACAACTTCCCGCACTCTGCAAACCACTCATCCACAACATCAACAGACAAACAACACACTGATTTACTCTATCAGAGTACTGCCCAACGTATGCCACAATACAGGTACATACCTTAGACCTATACAGAGACGGATCGAAATGCACCAATCACTGTTTAGTCTTCCCAGCCAATTACATCTAGGCTCAACCGACAGTCGATAACATCGCGAATAAGTTGACCGACGACATCTACGACCTGAGTTTTTATAGTATCTGCTCAGCTTGTTGAAACGTCAGTCAATGTCATCTCAAACAGTCCTTCTCAGGACTACACTCGCCCAGACGATCGTACTTTATTTAATTATAAAATAAATAGCATTTAGATAAAAATCAAAGCGTAAAAATATTACCAGTCAAGTGTTGAGCAATCACACTTTGAAAATCTCAAGGAGTATATTTCATGAGTAGTCTCACAAGAAAGGCCAGACTTTGCAAAATGCATGGAATAGTCATTGGTCTTGTGGCATTCTTATGTCCTTAAATATTTTCTTTTCAGATACATGACCAACAACAAGTTCAATTTTAAACACGAAAACCAGTTTACGAATTTGTCAAGACTTACTCACTTGTAAGTATCAGTGAATATTGTAGATTTACAGTACTAGCAAAAGTATGCCGCATAAGGAAATTTGCGAAAGGTTGTTCTGGATTGGGTTGCTCCCTGTGGGAACAGTTCAAGTGCCAACAACCATTAAATGCCATAACTACAAACCATATGCTTTGGGGAAGGATTTGCCTAAAATCGGGAATCCGGAACGCAGTGAAGAGATGAGATGAAGAGATGAGATGAAGATGAAGATGAGATGAGATGAAGAGGACTCTCAGGAAAGCAAAACTAACTTTTTCGCTTGTGACCATACATATTATAGGCATTACAGTGTATATTATTCACCTCAGTGTTAACAAAGGTGTGGATATTTATACCTCCACGTTTGTGATTGTTTAAAAAAAAACCTTCACTGTATGTGCATCTTCTATACTTTACATATTTGTAACAAGAGCTCCATTTCAGTTCCACCATGTCTTAAAAGATATGAATAAGGCCAATCGAAAAAAAATGCTAATGAATTAAAGTTCCTTTTTTATATTCTAGATACTTGTACAATAACCTCATAGATGTTGTGCCAAACACATCATTTCATGGACTATCATCTTTGCAGTACTTGTGAGTGCATTTTATTACCTCACTGCTTGCATACATTTAATGTGGTGCTGTATCAGTGGGGAAATGAAACACAGGAATGGGTTTATCAACTAGATTGAAATGGTCACGGCTGTAACTTTAGAAATTTGAAAGCTAGGGAAGGGCTAATTCTCGAAACATCAGCGGTCAAATTTCTTTATGGTGGTCATGATCAACAAATTAACCATATCAAACCAGTTGATAAACCCATTTCTGTGCCTGCATAATGTGTTATTTTATCTCTACAGTTCACTTTGCTTTCTTGCAGTGGCTATCAACTCACTGTTAGTTTACCTACACAGGTATTTACAAAACAACCAGATATGCAGGATTTTAAAGGTTATGTTTAAAGATTTATCTTCACTGAATGTGTTGTAAGTACAGTTGTTGTTGTCTTTTGGTTTTAGTCAACTTGGTTTCTCCTTGGATCAACGGTCCATAATATCAATAATAATATTATTAATTTGTATGCTTAGGCTACTCTTAATTAAGAATATCATCATTTCTTGGAAACGATTTATCATGCAAATAACAGTGGTAGAAATTAAGGGTCGTCTGGTCATCTTAGATGACCAGAAGACCCTGATTTTACTGGGCGAACAGTTTTTGATAAATTTTAATGCCTGGTTGCCTGCAAAAAAAAAAAACAGTGCACAGTCTGTTATGTATTACATCGATTAGTGAAAATTTGTGGATGTGTCACATGACGAGATATGGGAGACTAAAAGCACAATTGGTCAGACAATTGTAGTCCCATTGTTTTAATCTTGTATCATTAATTTTATTGGCCAGGTTTATGTAGTAAGAACAACTCATTCAAAATAGAAAATGAATTAATCGTAAGCAGGACTTACTTGTCAGTTTTCTATTGTCAGTGTGCAATGGTAGTGTATAGTTAATAATCATTACGTGTAAGTTGCCACAAATTCACAGGTTTCGTTGCCTGGGTTTGGAAACAGGGACAACATGGATTTTTCTTTTTAATTTCATCTAGTGGGATAATGTTTTTCCCTCAGGGGAAGACAATAAAAGTTATGCATACGGTCATTATAAAATCAACACACTAAAACAATCTAAATTATAACGTTTACTAATAAAGTCTACTAATAAAGTTTACTGCTAAACTTTACTCATAACGTTTATCAAATGACACGCTATGGTGATTACAGTTCATGAATGCATCTTCCAAAGTCACTTCCAATAGAATAGAAACCAAATGGAAATAAACATTATTTGAGAAACAATTTTGGTAAAAAAAAATGAAAGTTGGGATTGGTTAAAACTGACTTGAATATGGGAAAAAAAAACCCTTCATTTTGTTTTCATGTTCCATTTGATTGATTATGCAAATATTTAATCATGTAGTTTTTTGCTTGGTAATATATATATTTTAAAAACATATAGATTAATTTTTTTGGTGAATTTTGAATGCAACGCAAAATCCATCGCAAAATCCAACTCAAAATCCCAAGGTCAAATTTCAACGCAAAATTTATGCATATTTAATTAGTTTTAAAGTTGGTTTTTGCACTTTGTTAAAATCGTATGTAAACTTTGTTTTATTCAAATTGTTTAAAATGCCCCAGTACCCCCCAATCACTATACTACTTATAAGAACTCCAACATTGCTGCTGTAAAAAGGTCAATTCCCTTTCCTTCCAGAAATCTGGCTGACAATGATATTGCCTTTATTGAGGATGGAGCTTTTTCTGTTGTGCAGACATTTTCTCGTTGTAAGTTTAAAAGAATTGTTGTGCACTTTATTACAGTGGAACCTCCACTCAAGTGACACTTGTGGCCAGGTCAGGTGTACCCTGAACAGATGTTAGAATGGATACAAAGAATAGTTTGAACATTTTTCTGGGACCAAATTCTGTCCCCTGAATGGAGGTTACCCATGAATAGAGGTGTACGTCCCCAAAGGAGAGGTTCCATTGTCTTACGTGAATATTGCAATTCTCAAGTATCAAACAGTGTAATAGATGGTCAAAGATCGTAATTCATTCTTTGTAAAGACGTAAAACATGTGATTACTCACTTTGCAACCTGGTCTACCTTTTAACCTTTTCTTAATTCTGAATTACCCCTAAAATAAGCTCGTTGTTCTCATGATTATTTTTCTTAATTTCGTAGGTATCTTTCAAATAATCAACTGACAACACTTCCAGTGGATGGAACCTTTCATAATAAGCAAATTTATGCATTGTAAGTTAAACATTAATGTCACAAATATCTATTGTTTGATTACCATTCCTTACCTGCTGGCTTTTTTTAAAAAAAAAAGAAGTGTCCTTTTTAAAGGCCCACATTTTCCAAAATACCTCAGAAATTTTGTGTGCGGAAAACCATGCACTCAAGACATTGATATACGACCAATCATATCATGTGTTAGTTCAGTGTATAGTTTTTACAAACCACTGCAATGACTTGGAGCCTTTACTAAATTATTGTTAAACTTATTATTTTTACTTGCTTACTATTATCTGGGTCTAACATTGAGTACATTATTTTGAATACTTGAGAATTAACAACTGCATTGCTAAGTGGGGTGCCTGAGACATCCTGGAGCTTCCACTATTGGCAGCCAGCTCCAAGATGGAGACTGCACCAATGGCTGGCAAAACCCGTCTAACCAGTCATGAGTCCCCACGCCCTTGAGAAGACAGACACCCCTCACACTGATAAACAGTGGAAAATATAGGGGGGGGGGGGGGGGGGAACCGCTAAACGCTCCACACAAAATGCTCCTTACAAATGAATAAAAAAAAAAAAAAAAATATATATATATATATATATATTACAGTTTTATTAAGTCTGGGCTATCCCAAGTCTTATTTCTACGACAGAATATAAAATATGTTGCTCTAATGGCGAGACTTATTTTTTTTTTTGATTATATAGTGTTGTTGCGTTTTGTCAATGCCAATGCATTCATCATTTCTAAAAACGTAGAGCATTCGTTGGAGAGAACACCAAGGGAGCTCATGGAAAGGTTTACAAATTTGACACATCTGTAGTTACTTCTCATGTCTTTGACCACGTTCATGTATTTTTTTTTTTGCGTACTGCATTTTTTTTAAGGTTAGATTCAAAAACCAACCGTTAGTTCTAGAATATATACTTGCACTTGGACTGTATTAGAAAAGATCTGATCGACGATTTCACCAGTTATAATTGAAGGACTCGGAAAGCCATTGACATCAGCATAGAGTGAAGAGCGATCATTAATTACAGGTTGAAGTGAGTTGGCAATGAAGTTGAGAATTGAGTCGTGTCTCCAGGTGAAGCGATCAAGGTAATGTTGACAACCAGCGACAATATGGAGGAGTGACTCAGGGTTAAGGCAAAAGGAGCAATCAGGACTTTGTGATAATCCCCATCTTGTCATATTCGTACGTGTAGGAAGGGAGTTGTTGATGTAGCGAATGGTAAAATGTTTGAGATGATGTTTGGGTAGATGACTGGGCAGACGACCAAATAGAGTTAACAGATGACAATGAGTGCTTGATAACATTTGTAAAAAAGAAACCTTGATGATTAAGTGGTGTTGCAGTTTGTCTTCTTGATTCGAACGGAAGTCTTTAAGAACTTCCTTGGTGGATTTTTGACACACATCGTATTGAATATTGGTGTGACTGCTTGACGACTTCCAGAGATCTTTTAGGGGAATCATTCCGTGACTCTTTTAAGGAATTGCGGAGAACTGTTTTGCACTGAGTGAATTTAACTGAAGGAGGACAAATATTAAGGCCAAATTTATTGCGTTCTAGAAAAACATTACTCAGTGTACCAGATATCGGGATTTCAAGCCATTTTCGAATATAGCCGTTCACTATAGAATCAAGATTTGCTATTATCCAGGTTTTTGATATGTCAGCTACAGTAAAATGCCAGGACAGTTTAGATAGGACATAGCGGCTGTACAGCAGAAGTTTGTTTTTGGGGATGTGGTGGTTCTCATCAATGTCACACATCAAGTCTTGTACAGAGAGAGGACAATTCTGACATGTGTGTTGGTTGTTAGACATGTTGAAGTCAAAGTAGCGTCCTAAGTAACGAAATGATTCACCCATTTCCACACGGGACAAGAACTCCATTTATCAACAGTTTAGGTAGATATTGGACAGATTTAGTGCACAGTTTCCGTATTCCAAAAGTAAAACATTTGTCAACCCTTATTATCATATTAGACCATTGACACAGATTATAAAGCGGTTGATTAGGTGCTGATTTTCTGATTCCTGACCACTTATAACAGCGGCGTCGTCTGCGAACTGGAACCAGTGGATCGGATTTAAGAACCTTAGGGAAAAGCCAAATTGACGATATTTTTCAGATTTAATGTGCTGGAGAAACGTGTTAAAACACAAGTTAAAAAGAAGAGGGCTGAGGCAATCACCTTGAAGTACGCCACGACCAATAGATATAAACGGAGTACGAAATTCATTGGTAATTATAGAGGTTTTGAAATCAGTGTACAGACTTTTTTTAACCAGAAGTTTGACATGATCAGGGATGTGGTGGTAATCAAGAGCGGTTTGAATCAAATTGTGATGAACTTCACCAAAGGCGTTTTTGAGGTCTAGGAGAGTAATGACAAGAGAACGCTGCTTGGTACGAGCTTTGTTAATGATGTCAGCCATTTGAGCAGTATGCTCAAAAGTTCCTGAGAGACCAGGTGTAAAACCTTTTTGAATTTCATGTTCAATATAATTATTAGCGGCAAGGAAGTTGAAAATGGCATTACGAAGGCACGAGGTAAAAACCTTTAAGGGCACAGATTGCAGAGTAATTGGACGAAAGTTGGCAGGCATTAACGTTTCCTTTCTTGTGGATGAGGATTTGCATGCTTTCTTCCATTCGCTTGGGACGGATCCAGTTGACCAAGCCGTACGGATAATTTCAGATAAACTGCGAAGAAACGGACATCTTTTTAAAACAAATGATTGATAATTGATCTAAGGGACAAGGAGAACCGGAAGCCTTCATTTTTCTAATCACATTTGATATCTGTTGGTATGTAGGAGGTTCAAGGTTAAAAGGAATAACAGGATCAGATAACGTTGGTATCCACTTGAAAGGTGGAAGACTCTGTCGGATTTAGTGCGATAGTTCTTGTAAAGTAATCAAAACACTCGTCCATGGAGAATGAAGGTGCTTTTCGGCTTTTATATTGAAGATCTTTTTGACATCAACCCAGAAATTTTTAGAGATGTAATAATCATGATTCATCGGGTCAGTGTTGACTTGAGAAGTGTTGTTTCGCAGCTTGTCACGCAGTAGGCGAGATACGTATTTTATTTCAGCGATATCTGCGCTAGCGGAGTGTTTTAAGACTTTGAGAGATTTCTTCAGATCATGTTTAGATTTGTCTTCGTACTTTTTTATCAGGCGTTCATCAGTAGCTTGTGCGACTTGACCAAAGTTGGCAGAGAAATAGTCATAAATAGTGTCGTTTAAAAGTTTGATACTTGAGCTGAGATTCTGAGCCGTGATTGGATGATTAAGAAAAAGGACTGATTTGAAATATTCGTTGGCCGTTATCCATTGATCATCAGATTTAGGTAGATTTATTCCTGTTTTAATATCAGGAAAACCATCATCTCCAGGTTCAAGAGAAGAGACACCAGAGGTTATTAAAGGAACGCTTCCATTGCCATATTCTTGATCAGTGAGCGTGCTATCATTGAGGTCAGCGCGAAGTTGATCATTCAAACCCAAAACAACTCTACAGCTCCTTTGATGCATCTTTAATCCTATGTTTCCCTTACAAAGTTTACCACAACAGCAGTTTTGTGAGACACAACACGAGAAACAGTGTCTGCTACAGGATCATGATCATTCGGGAGTTGTTCCTCTCCAACATTGTGACGTTCCGGTCGATGAATTCGTTGTTTGCAGCGCCACGCATGGCGGCCCAGCGAGACAAAATCTTTTTCACAGAAAGAACAGACGACTCCAGCGAGTAAATGAACAGAAAACGTGGATAGGCCATTTAAAAGCAGCAAAACAGAGATTAACTAATTAGATATCAATTCAAGCATAAAATGACGATAAACTGGAGACATGTACAGAGCGTGTTTGCTCTGCTCGATGTCCAATCATAATAAATAATAATAATAATAATAATAATAATAATAGATGCTTTGGGTTTTTAACCATTGGTCATGGTTAGTTAAGACCAGCGATCCTCTGAACTTTGGAATGCCTCGATAATAATGACAGGTCTGCCTTAATAATAATAATATTAATATTAATATCAATTTAAATTTAAATATAATAATAATATAATATAATAATAATAATAATAATAATAATAGTAATAATATTAATAGAAAGAATAACAATCACTTCACTTCAAGTCTTTCGTTTCATGAGAGGTGACCAGAGTACCCGGAGCAAAAGCTCTCGGAGGAGCGTGCACAACCCACATGTTCAACCCCGACCCTTATCAGGCCGATTCAAGGTCGAACCCGGGAAGCATTTCTGGGAAGCGAGTGCTATCACCACTGCGCCAGCCCTGTTCCTTGGCAGCTACCGTCCTTTTTTTTTTTCCGTATGCTTTCTTTTCAAAGCTTTTAAAAAATTCTTTTAATTAAGAACAGAGCTTATTATTGTCATTGCGCATACGGTCTGCGCATCTCGAGGTCTCGGGTTTCCCATCGGTGTTGCTTACTAACAAGACTGCACTGTTTAAAACTATGCAGATAATTCAGAACTCAGCAAGTGCTCTTGGTAGTCAATTTGGAAAAGAACGCCATACATTGCTTTGTATTTTACAGCCTTTTTACAATTATCTTTGGAAAATGCGTGGTTACCCCCAATTTTCTTTTTGGATTTCAATAACACTTGTTAAGATCTGCTTTTTGAGCATATTCATATACCGGGTAAAACTACCTTTGAACTGTTAGGCACTACAAATTTACCGTACCGTGATCAAACCAAGTGCCGATAGTACTGTTACTAACCACTAGTGAGAAACCCACAGTCATTACTGTATGCAGCTTTCGTTTCGCGGATAGGATATCAACCGCAGCGTAACACGATCGTTTGTATGTGGTTTGATCACATACGGTGATTCACATCAACAAGATCAATTCGTACGATGAATTTAACCGTGAAAAACGGTCAAATAAGACTCCTCTACTCCCTGTGGTTTCACAAGAAACGCGTGCGTCAGGGCACCCAACGAGAATATAGTTCAAAACCAGTTGTTAAACGTATTTTGGTATTTAAACGGTAGATATAGGCAGATTTTTATCCCCTAAAAAATTTTCATCTGTTCGGATCCTAGCTGAAAGTCTAGTGATCCGAAAATTATGGGGATCAAACTAACCTTTTCGAAAATTTCAGGCAGAAGAAAACCTCTCGAAACTTCTAGGTGACCCTTTAAGGGTAAAATCCGTGAAAAATGAGCAATTATACCTTTTTTTTTTGTTATGCTCAAAAGTCCTAGAGCAGGCAGGCAAGCAAGAATTTTTACTGCAATGTTCCGAAAATTCTAGATCTCAAATCGTCTTCCGAACAGCCGATTTTCCGAAAATTGACGTTGGGTGCCCCTGGTGCGTTGGAAACGTCATTAGAGTAAAGGCTTTTTTCGGCGCATTTACAGTAATTTGCTTTCAATAACCGTGCTTCTGGTAGGAAGACAGGAAGATATTTTCTTTACTTTCTGAATAATGCAATCTTTAACTTCCCCAGGAAATCTCCATCATTTATGAATTCGAACGCGATTGTCACATCGGGAAGACTGTCATACTGAACATATTCAGTTCAGGTAATTTCTTTTCTAAATAGCCCTGCCTAAATAGAATAAATATATTCCTTGCTAGATTTATTAATTATAAGATTCATTCATAGAAAGGAAATGCACAGGGATAAAAAATAAGAATATCTGTGTTGCATCGAGCAATTACTGTCCTATTGAGCGACAGGAAAGACGCTTGTCTTCAATGATTGTTTTTTTTTTTTTTTTTTTTGGATCCTCGAAAAACCTCTCAAATATTGTTTTGCCTCACTTGGAGTGATCAGTGATCCGATATGCAAAGACCATTTCATAAAGATTTTTTCCATCCCTCATTATAAACCTTTACAATCTCTGAAATGATTAATTGCTTGGTCTCACTTGATGTGATACGAACATCCTGTCATTTGATAAGAGTAAGAAGTCTTACAGACGCCAACAGCTAACGACGATGTTTTATTGCTTCAAATTGTTTTAAAAGAAGTTCCTTTTATATCCCACGGCTTTTCAATTCACCGAGTTTGGCGATTTCTTAAAGGAATTTGCAATGGGTAGAAAAGCTTTTTGAAAACATTGATGTTGTGGAAAGGGTGCGGTAGAAAAGTGGCAATTTTTTTGGTTACTTGAATTTATTAATTACGCATACCTGTTGAATCTTGTTTCAAATGAGCTAATATTTTGCATGAATATAAGACTTCAACTGGCCGACATCGCTGTAGGTGCATAACTTTGTGAGCTTATATGAGTGAAGAGGAGTTTACTCTAAAACGCTATCAGTGAGTAATGACAAAAAAAAAGTCGACCCATCCCAGTTCAACTTTAACATTAATATTCGACATTACATTTTAAATCCTTTATTTATTATATTCCATCTCTTTAGATCCGCCGTTAACGTACACGCTATGAATTTGTCATACTCTGATCAAGGTTTGTAGTTTTGAAATCACAGTTTAAAAAATTAACTTTAAAAAAGCATCGCATAGTTGTTAAGTATAGTGTAGCTATATCATTTTATAACTGTAGTGACTTTATCGCTTTTAAACTAAGATAACTCGAGCTCTATGTATTCCACTTTAATTATAGTAGCGTGAACATGACCAACAATCTGATAATTAACACAATAGTCAAGTTTTCCGCACGGGCTTACAGTGCAAAAGATTGGACTTGAGAATTCAAAAGCATCATCTGAAAATTGCAGAAGGTCCAAAAGCCAACATAAATACACTTCGCATCACACTATACAAGATCCATAAACAAGACTTTTATGGCTGTTGCACACTGATCAATTCGATTTTCAGGTAGAATTTGGTTTTTGTTGTTGTTGTTGTTGTTGTTTAAAGAGATGGAAGTTAGCATCACTTGTACAGAAACCTGACCACCAACGAAAAGGTTGCCTATTTACCGTGTTACGATTCCGAGTTGGATTTTCGAGTTGGATTTTGCGAGTAAGGATTTTTTTGGCGAGGTTTCCAATTAATTTTTAGTGGTTTTACACAATGTACTTTCTCAGCGGCTTTGCTCATCGTCTTGAGGTCTTTTTAAGCTGATGGAGGAGAACGAGGATGCAGATCGGTAACGGCAATCTTGTTTAATGCATCGGTACACACATGCGTAAGAGGTTCCAGGACACCCTTCCACAAAATCCCACAAGGGGATTTCATTGATGACTGCCGCTTAAACGCTATTAGTGTTTTAGGATCTTTTTAATATTCTTGGTTTCACTTTTAATAGAAATGAATTGCATTTTATTTTATTTTATTTTATTTTTTTTGTTAAAGATGTTGTCGTTAGATACTAGGGTGTTTGAATATCTATATTTTCCCTACAAAATGTATATATTGTATATATATATATTTTTAATAGCTTTCTTAATGTAGATAGATTAGGCTATCAGTTTTTTTACCTAAGTGCCAGACCGTCTTATTATTATTATTATTATTATTATTAAAATATACGACTC
This sequence comes from Montipora capricornis, assembly GCF_036669925.1. NCBI lineage: Eukaryota > Metazoa > Cnidaria > Anthozoa > Scleractinia > Acroporidae > Montipora > Montipora capricornis. Next base: position 64,555,711 of record NC_090892.1, on the reverse strand, counting down.
ATAATAATAATAATAAATATATTAATAATAATAATAATAATAATAATAATAATAATAATAATAATGTCCATAATGTTCGCTTAGTAAAATATATTCTATATACAAGGCTAAAAATTAAACAATTAAAATATTCAAACCTAACGTTTTCGGCTGTTTGCCATCATCATTTTATCGTTGGTTTTTACAGTTTTATGTTTTAATAATAATAATAATAATAATAATAATAATAATAATAGATGCTTTGGGTTTTTAACCATTGGTCATGGTTAGTTAAGACTAGCGATACTCTGAACTTTGGAATGCCTCGATAATAATAATAGGTCTGTGTGCAAAACCCACATCTTCAACTCCGACACTTATTAGGCCGATTCAAGGAGTCGAACCCGGGAAGCATTTCTGGGAGGCGAGTGCTATCACCACTGCGCCAGCCCTGTTCCTTGGCAGCTACCGTCCTTTTTTTTCCCGTATGCTTTCTTTTCAAAGCTTTTTAAACTTTCTTTTAATTAAGAACAGTGCTTATTATTGTCATTGCGCATACGGTCTGTGCATCTCGAGGTCTCGGGTTTCCCATGGGTGTTGCTTACTAACAAGACAGCACTGTTTAAAACTATGCCGATAATTCAGAACTCAGCAAGTGCCCTTGGTAGTCAATTTGGAAAAGAACGCCATACATTGCTTTGTATTTTACATCCTTTTTACAATTATCTTTGGAAAATCCGTGGTTACCCCCAATTTTCTTTTTTGGATTTCAATAACAGCCGTTAAGATCTCCTTTTTAAGCATATTCATAAACCGGGAAAAACTACCTTTGAACTGTTAGGCACTGCAAATTCACCGTACCGTGATCAAACCAGTTGCCGAGAGTACTGTTAGTGACCACTAGTGACAAGCCCACAGTCATTACTGTATGCAGCTTTCGTTTCGCGGATAGGATATCAACGGCAGCGTAACACGATCGTTTGTATGTGGTTTGATCACATACGGTGATTCACAGCAACAAGATCAATTCGTACGGTGAATTTAACTGGAAAAACTGTCAAATAAGACTCCTCTACTCCCTGTGGTTTCACAAGAAACGCGTGCGTCAGGGCACCCAACGAGAATATAGTTCAAAACCACTTAAACAAAGAGTTGTTAAACATATTTTGGTATTTACACGGTAGATATAGGCAGATTTTTATCCCCTAAAAATTTTCATCTGTTCGGATCCTAGCTGAAAGTCTAGTGATCCGAAAATTATGAGGATCAATACTAACCTTTTCGAAAATTTCAGGCTGAAGGAAAGCTCTCGAAACTTCTAGGTGACCTTTTAAGGGTAAAAATCCGTGAAAAATGAGCAATTATACCATTTTTTATATGTTCGAAAATCCTTGGGCAGGCAGGCAAGCAAGCAAATTATACAACAAATGTTCCGAAAATTCTAGATCTCAAATCGTCTTCCGAACAGATACTTTCCGAAAATTGACGTTGGGTGCCCCTGGTGCGTTGGTAACGTCATTAGAGTAAAGGCTTTTTTCGGCGCATTTACAGTAACTTGCTTTCAATAACCGTGTTTCTGGTAGGAAGACAGGAAGATATTTTCTTTACTTCTGAAACATGCAATCTTTAACTTTCCCAGGAAATCTCCATCATTTATGAATTCGAACGCGATTGTCACATCGGGAAGGCTGTCATACTGAACATATTCAGTTCAGGTAATTTCTTTCCTAAATAGCCCTGCCTAAAAAGAATAATTATATTCCTTGCTAGATTTATTAATTATAAGATTCATTCATAGAAAGGAAATGCGCAGGGATAAAAAATAAGAAGATCTGTGATGCATCGAGCAATTACTGTCCTATTGAGCGACAGGAAAGACGCTTGTCTTCAATGATTGTTTTTTTTTTTTTTTTTTGGATCCTCGAAAAACCTCTCAAATATTGTTTTGCCTCACTTGGAGTGATCAGTGATCCGATATGCAAAGACCATTTCATAAAGATTTTTTCCATCCCTCATTATAAACCTTTACAATCTCTGAAATGATTAATTGCTTGGTCTCACTTGATGTGATACGAACATCCTGTCATTTGATAAGAGCTAGAAGTCTTACAGACGCCAACAGCTAAATGATCCCCATCAACGCGATGTTTTATTGCTTCAAATTGTTTTAAAAGAAGTTCCTTTTATATCCCACGGCTTTTCAATTTATCGAGTTTGGTGATTTCTTAAAGGAATTTGCAATGGGTAGAAAAGATTTTTGAAAAAGTTGATGTTGTGGAAAGGGCGCGGTAGAAAAGTGGCAATTTTTTTGGTCACTTGAATTTATTAATTAAGCATACCTGTTGAATCTTGTTTCAAATGAGCTAATATTTTGCATGAATATAAGACTTCAACTGGCCGACATCGCTGTAGGTGCATAACTTTGTGAGCTTATATGAGTGAAGAGGAGTTTACTCTAAAACGCTATCGGTGAGTAATGACAAAAAAAAAGTCGACCCATCCCAGTTCAATTTAATATTAATATTCGACATTACATTTTAATTCCTTTTATCTATTATATTCCATCTCTTTAGATCCGCCGTTAACGTACACGCTATGAATTTGTCATACTCTGATCAAGGTTTGTAGTTTTGAAATCACAATTTAAAAAATTAACTTTAAAAAAGCATCGCATAGTTGTTAAGTATAGTGTAGCTATATCATTTTATAACTGTAGTGAGATTATCCCGTTTAAACTAAGATAACTCGAGCTCTATGTATTCCACTTTAATTATAGTACCGTGAACATGACCAACAATCTGATAATTAACACAATAGTCAAGTTTTCCGCACGGGCTTACAGTGCAAAAGATTGGACTTGAGAATTCAAAAGCATCATCTGAAAATTGCAGAAGGTCCAAAAGCCAACATAAATACACTTCGCATCACACTATACAAGATCCATAAACAAGACTTATGGCTGTTGCACACTGATCAATTCGATTTTCAGGTAGAATTTGGTTTTTGTTGTTGTTGTTGTTGTTGTTGTTTAAAGAGATGGAAGTTAGCATCACTTGTACAGAAACCTGACCACCAACGAAAAGGTTGCCTATTTACCGTGTTAGGATTTCAAGTTGGATTTTCGAGTTGGATTTTTCGAGTAAGGATTTTTTTGGCGAGGTTTCCAATTAATTTTCAGTGGTTTTACACAATGTACTTTCTCAGCGGCGTTGCTCATCGTCTTGAGGTCTTTCCAAGCTGATGGAGGAGAACGAGGATGCAGATCGGTAACGGCAATCTTGTTTAATCTATCCTAGTATTGCATTCGTAATTGTATTTTTGACTGGAAACAATAGCTGACACTTAATTTTGGAAACGTGAGCATGAGGGGTTGGGCAGGCCTTGAGTCTCCATGGCACGGAGGCTTATAAATACCTTATTTACTTGAATGACGTGTTCAAGCGTGCAATAATTGACAGCCAGGGACAATAAGAAAGTTCGTGCGATGTGGAAAATTCTTTGAATGCTTCGCTGTGGAACGGACGTGGTTTGAACATGTACTTTCAGTGCACAGTATGATATCCAACCGCTTAAAATGCTGAAAACAGAACAGTCATGCGGAGGACTAACTAGGAAAGCACTGTTAAGCAGCATTGGAGCCATTTGTTGGTATTCAAAACATGGGGAATCATAGGATTTATATATTTGCCTTTTCTTGCGTCTAATTCTTAACTCAGATTTATAAATTTGCACCACCGGAATAGATATGACAAGAAAAATCAAATTCTAGATCTTACGCCTGGTTATCGTATTCCCAATCTTGCTATTTTGAAATGAGGAGCATGTAATGACTTCATGTAAGACTCACTGTCTTGCCTCTTACTTCATGTATGCTTTACATAGTGATGTCGCAGAATAAAAAGGCAAAGCACTAACCCCACCCCTACAGGAATTATTTTGTTGACTGCATTGCACTGGAAATCTAAGAGAGGGTTTACCGGTAAACTAGCCGAGCCGCTACAGCTGGATTACTAGTAACCACCTCGAAAAAAACAACTCTACATCCTTACTCGAAATCCAACTCGAAATTCTCACTCGAAAATCCAACTCGAAATCCTGACTCGGAAGTAAGTTTGTCACCGCCCACCATTTTTAACAAATAGCGTTTCTTTGCCTCCATAGGGAGTTCCTTTACAGTAAAATTTAGCACAACCAGTAAAGTCACCATTACAGTCCTTTATGCTGTGACGATCATGTTTGGAATAGCGGGAAACAGCATCGCCATATACTTTGCAATCATGAAAAAGGCAGGGAATCGAGTCACAAATATGCTGATACTTAACATGGCCATTGCCGACATGCTCATCACAATATTTGCGATGCCGTACAGCATTATTTTTCTTCAGGTGGGATTGAAGTGGATTGGAGGAATTTTCGGGCAGATAACTTGTAAAATCGTTCACTTTTCCTACCAGGTGTCCATACCCGCCTCAATTTTTACGGTCATGGCAGTCTCACTGGATCGCTTTTTCGCTGTCTTATACCCAGCCAAAGTAAGAGCCTTAAGAAAAGTCAAAATGACAACTTTGGCCATATGGGTTAGCTCGGCGGTATACGCCGTTCCATTCATTTTTGCCTATGACATCCAACAACAAAATGGTATATATTACTGCATTCGCTATTTTCCACGCTTTGACAATGAAATCTCTTCTCAGATTTACTACTTAATAACTTTCATTTGTCTCTATTGTATCCCTCTGTTAATTCTAATCGTACTCTATACCCTCATTTCGAGGAGGCTATGGCAAAGAAAGATACCGGGCAACGTAAGCCAGGAAAGATATAAGTCATCACAACAGGAGAAGCGCAGAGTAATACTAGCCTTAATAGCCATTATAGTTCTTTTCGCAGTTTGCTGGTTTCCAGCACATGTGATACACTATATATTTTATTTTCGTAAGGATGTATATCGTAAAATTTCACCGGAGGTTGAAGTATTGTTCTTCTGGCTTTGTCACGCCAACAGCTTTATAAATCCTTGTTTGTACGTTTTCCTCAGCCAGGGTTATCGCCAACATATGCGGACAATCCTCCAACGCTTTACGTTTTGCTGTACTTTTTATTTTCGTCGAAAAAAGATTTACTCATTTAGGTCTGGAAAGGGACCGGGTACATTAACCTTGGAGGCTTCATTGCGAAACCCTATGTCCATTGTTGGAGTCACATTCCATAGAGAAATGGTTTCTTAAGGTTATAATAAGTAGATGATCAGTTTAGAGTCAAACGAAAGGGATTTCAAAGCAATGCACAACTTAGCGTTCAGTGTAAATTTGGGGAACACAATATCACTGAATTCTCGGCAGTTTTTCATTTTGTAAGGCTCAGTTGTATATTGCATTGATTATGTTACAGGTAAATTTGAAATTCGGATTAAAATGATTTCAACCTAGGTTGAAATTGAAAGTAGGAAACATCAACAAAAAGTCCATCAATTGTTACTGAGTAACTACGTGTATATTGGTAAGTAAATCAGTAAGGAGATGTAGTTAGCGTACGTTTTCCATGAGTTAGTCTGTAAAAACGCCTTTGGTTGTTATTAGTTCTAAGCACTGATTTTAAATTGTTAGCATTAAGGTTGGGGTTAGGCATACTGTGCATGATAACTAATTCTGCTTTTCTTTATCTTAGAGCAGCAGAAAAACAAAACCTTGTTTAATAAGAATTACCTTCGTGTGACTTTGTTTTATTTTTATTTTTCTGGTTTTTGGAAGGAAAAAGACAATTGACTTTTTAGAAGGTAGATTGTTGAATGTACAGTTATTTGTACAAATGTAATTCAGTAGAAAACCCCTTTATGGTTATAAGTACTTGAACAAGATCATATTCAAAGTTTTTTTTTTTTTTTTCTGGTAGTCCACAACGTTTGTAACCTTTATTAAACAGTCATCACTTGCATGTAGTTGAACAATGCGAAGTCATTTCCTTGTTTTTGCACCTCTTGTACATGTGGCACTGGCCAAGTGCCTTTTTGCATGCGGCAGTGAAACTTATTGTTTTAGTTGTGTTTTATCGCATTCATGTCTTCAGTAATTTGTAGTCTGTTTGGTGCTCATGCAATGCAAGTGTTAATAATTCCAAATTTGGTTACAACTTTCGTAAATCCATGTTCTTTTTGAAGAAGTGTGTTTGGTTGTTATGGACGTTTGTTCACTTAATTTTTATTTTGACAAAGTTGTTGACTTGGAATGAAATAGTGCTGGGTTTGCTTGTTGTCATTTTGTTGTTGTATTTTCTTTGTGTGTTTCTTGCTTTTTCCTGATGAGGTGTCCTTATCTTCGTTGTTGACTGAATATTTTGTGAAATGATCAATCATGTGGAGAATCCAATTGTGTTTGCGATGACATGAACATGTACATGGTAAGTTTCTAAGGTCCATTAATTTTTTCTTTTATCTTATATAAGTAAAATTACAATTTTCATTAAACGACAATCGTTAACCTTTTCGCATCTTTTCTCATCAATAATGAGAAGTGTTTAATTGTCTACAATTTAAAAAAAAAGATTAATGTCGTCACGGATTCTTGTAAGATTTATATCTCTTATCCTCCACTCATTTTTTTTAAATTAGTAATCAGACTGTCGAATCGTATAAAACGACAATCAAATAAAATTCATTCCGTGTATATCATGCGCGCGATACGTAACGGCCGGTGGCCTTGTTGTCTTTGTAAGCTAGACAACTCAAAATCTAATTTTTGATGTTAGAAGCAATATACAAATGCTGCTCGAATACTCTCTATTCAATTCCTTTCGTTCCATGTTTCATCCAAACAATTTATGTTTAATTCAATTGTAATATTAATAATCAATTTTACTGGAAGGCTCCAGTTCCGACCAATGTTCTCTTAATAATTATTTAAAGTGGTACTATGACGAAAATCGCATCTTTCCTATCCAAGCCATTTTGAAACATAAACAAGTAGTCTGCGTGAGAAGAAAAATGCTGTTTACTTTTTTCAAATATCTCTTTTCGTTCCAGAGATATTCGAGTTTTTAAAATATGCAAATTAGCCAAGTGATGACGTCATACACTCAACCAAATTTTCTTCAAATATGATGCAAAGAGATATCTCAGCCAATTTGTATCAGAAATTTTTGATTTGTTGCAGTAAGATTCTACTAAATGTTCTTCACAATATGAGCTTAACAGTTCTGTTACCATGGCATCATACTGGGTTCCAGACCTCCTCCATATTATGAGCTTTTCTGGCCACCTTTGGCGTTCCATTTTGATATTTGCTAACAGCACTTCATATGCATGATCCAGCAAGCACATAAATATGTCAGCACGACTTTGTGGCCTTGTTTAACATTTTTTAAGCTGAAAATCACTAACATATTGAAATCAAGTGGGTGGGGACTGGAAAAGAGTGAGTTGCCATGGGAACAATTTTTTTTATAGTCATAGGTG
>NC_090892.1:64543282-64545782 GCF_036669925.1 Montipora capricornis | reverse complement strand
TCATATGACACTAAAATGTCCTGTTTATCGATTTTCATCCCCTGAAGGTCATCAGCAAATGAGAAGATGTCATTAATGCTTTGGTCGTTGACGGACAAAGGTTTTAGCATTTCGTCAAGCCACTTAGCAAGCTTGTAATTGTAGGTTCCTGTCGCTAACAGGATCGGACGGACCGCTAGTTTCGTCTTGTGCGTCTTTGGTAAACCATAAAGGTGTGCAAGTCTGGAACCCTTTTGTATCAGTGAGTCAGCTATGGGTTGCGGAAGAATTTTCTTCACGATAGAGGACAATTCCTTCTCCTTTTTAAGTAGCGGGTGATAATGCTTCGGAGGTCTTCCCTTTGCCTTTGGTCTTTCGAGGCTGATGGGTATGAATTTAGTTTCATCGCTAATAGATGATTCCTTCAGTAGGCTGACATACTCTGTTTTGTCTAAGATCACAACTCCCGAACCCTTATCCGGTCGTGTAATTACGATGTCGTCTCTCTTCTTTAACTGACCTATCGCTCTTAACATTGATTTTGGTGGTGTCGGGCCCTTCCTCTTCATGTAGTTAAGGGCAATAGAACGTAGCGTTGCAGCTGCTAATTCCTTGTTCTCCTCGCTTAGTTTTGGTTCTAGTTTCCAATATGCTTTCTCAAAGGTTGCTTTTATCTCCATTGGTGAAACTGGCTGTGGGAGAGCGAAGTCCAGACCACGGCATAAGGCAAGCTTCTGACACCAACTCAGCGATCTTAGTCGAAAGATTAATGCCGTCGTCCAGCCTGTTTATGTAAGCAGAAAGATCAAAGGAAATTTCAAGCCGAAGGAACACAAACCTCCAATTGTAAACCAACAAAACGTTGTTTATTATTACAAGTGTGGTCTGTGTGATACAGACTATGTCGGCTTTACGAGTCGACACCTACATCAACGTGTGGAGGAACATAAGCGATCAACAATCGGCTACCACGTAAAGGACGAGCATGGAGGGGATCCGGATTCCATTGGAAACAACTTTGAGATTTTAAAGAAATGTCAGAGTAAACTTGACTGCTTGATTTTTGAAATGCTTTTTATTCGCAAACTTAAACCAAATCTGAACAAACAGAGTGACTCGATACGCGCGAAGTTATTTACTTAGCGTTTCTTCATGCGGCAATTTTTTGTTCTTTTGTGTGTGTGTATTGTTTCTATGTAAATATTTTAGAGTTTTGGTCAGTATCTTAATAGCATTTTTGTAATCGGTTACATATATTCTTATCCAAATTAAAGTTATTCAAAATTGACCATCTTTATCCGATTTTATTTTGGATGTAAGGAACTTTGAGAAGGGGATATATATTGCATGCGGCAGCTGTGGCCATCTTGTCGTCTCTTTTAAAGCTCACTGAATAACTGGCTGACTGACTGACCAATCAAATTGCTCACTCACTCTTTTAAGAATACCCAGGATACCATGCCCATACTCACCATTCTTTAACAGCTTCAAAGGCCGAAACGCCTTTACTGAAAGCTTTACAGCGTAAAAATATGTTTTCTCCTTGGCCAGGACGACTTTCAAACGGGGAGTGTCTGACTACTAAACGCTGACCCATTGTCCGAGCGTAACGAGCGGCTTCAAGGCTCAGATCATGATCGAGCTGAAGGTCAGCAGTGTTATGCACCCCACGGTGAAGATTATGGTACAATAAACCCTGAACTTCAAATGGAGTTATATCTGCAATGCAAAAAGACATTTTAATTCACTTAGAAATTAATGCCTCTCGGGTCACTATTCCATGACCTAGAGCGCGCAACTGCAATATATTTGTAACGGAGCTCCGCGTGCCGAAGGCGCACCCTCGGAGCACAATGGGTAAGAAAATATGGTAACCCATTTTGTGCGAAAAAATGCGATTTTGGTCACCGTTCGACCGTCCACCTCTCCATGTATGCCAACGTGAAACTCTGTGGAGTAACAAGCGTTTTTTGGCGGGAGGTTACATGGACAACCTCGTTTGATACTGCAGTTTAGACAAAAGAAAGAGAAATTTGTAAGACAACGAAACACAAAGCAAATTTAATGTACTTATTGTAAGAATTAATAACCCGGGAGTTCCGCTTTTAGGCTTGGCTAAATCTATATATATTATCATGGCGTTTGCATGAAGAGCATTACACTTTTTTCTAGAAATCGCTTTTACAAGAGCCCCTGACAGAGCTGGGAACTTGAAACTCACATTTCTTTTCAGATTTAGAGTGGCTTCTCTTGCTAAGTATTGACACCTTAGAGACCAATGTGCAAGAAGTAACTTTTGAATTTACGCAGAAAGTGGCCATCTAAAATAACTACGACCCTCGAGAAAATGATGTGTCAAACCAGAAGTACAAGTTGTTTGCTCTTAGTCAACGGCTCGCAGGTTCAAAATGTGCAACATTTTTTACTGATAAAAGTTTTATTTTGTTAAGTCGATGATTTTATTTTATTACGATAACCATTTAATTTTAAGCTTAATAAAACGAAACTCAACCTTCTCTAC
>NC_090892.1:64518282-64538282 GCF_036669925.1 Montipora capricornis | reverse complement strand
AACGTCAGCCTTTCCGATTCCGAGCTCGACACTTTTCTTCCACACCACCTGGGTAAAGTGACCAGTTCCTGGACTACCTGAGGGTTGGCCGAAAGTGTGTCCTGGATCGCATACTTCGTTGTACCTGTATTATTAAAAATAAATGATGATCGTGGTAAAGATAAGGGTAAGGAAAAGGATAGGGTTAAAGATATTAATAACAAGTGTAATACCCCACATAGACACTCCAAGGAGGAGGATTTGACCAGCTAACGCTTTTTACTGGTTGTTAATTAAATATGTTCCCTATACTCATTAACATTATGATCATCACCGCATACTGTACATTGTATTGCGGGCATGCGCTTATGACTGAAGCACCACAACATAAGAAGGACTTTTCTCGCAACGTGGTACATTTCCCCTTGCTGGCAATAACCCATACATAAACATTATACCAGGGGTTGCACTGATTCGAAATTTCCTGTTAATAGACCTTTTTGCAGGTACGGCCGCCATTTTGATTTCTACTGTTTCAAATAGCTATTATGGGGATGCCCAGGGGACAAATACACATTAATTTGCCCTCTGAACATCCCATAATGTCTTTCGAAACAATAGAAATCAAAATGGCTGCCGTATCTGCAAAAAGGTCTATTGGCAAAAGTTTGGCTAGTTCAGGCCTTGTATCTCATGCCATGCCGAAAAATCAGTAACGGAATATGACTTTCAAAGATTGCAGCAGATTGCATTACGGTATATTGCGTTTTGTAAAAGGTAAAGGTAAAATCACTTTATTTAACGTCGGTAGTTCCTTCAGCTACGAGGCTGGTATCAATGGAAGCCGACGGTGCGCCCTTTACCCCCCTCCCTCTGTCAGTGCTCCGTTTTAAGGGGATTTATAGCTATAGCTACACGGATCAGAGGAAAGTCGAAACAGACGTTGAAGTCACCGAGGACTGAACCAGGGACCTCTCGCTCCAAAAGCCGCGCACTAGCCATCTGAGCCACGACTGCTCCTATGTGCATTTACACAAGTTCAAGTGCAATTTGGAATTAATTTAGCAAGGGTAAATTCTTTTTCAAAGAAGGAAAAAACTCCGTTAGCCCGTAAGAGGCGATTGAACGAATGATAGTAGTAGAACATTTACGATGTTCATATGTTACTGAATTTATTATATTTATTTACTAGCTCCATAAGCGGCAAGATGAACCAAATCCCATGCTGTGATTGGCTACCCGAGCGGGCAAGATGGAGCTAGTTCGGTCAAGAAGGCTGGATATTGGCCTCGTTCTTTTTCCGTGTGTTTATGGACCTTGACTTCGTCTGAATCCGTAAACACGCCAAAAAAAAAAAAACGGGGCCAATCTGTCCAACCATCTTGACTTCATGCGTCCTTCTCTAGAGACTAAATCCGCCTGGTTGAAATTCTCGTGTTACATTTATATTCTTGGCCTGGACATGTCAAAGAAATAAAACAGAATGAAAGAAACATATTAAAACATCAATGATATAAAGAGAGTTCACTCGAAAGAAATGTCTTACCAGTTGGTGGTTGCCTCAGCTGCCGTTTGGCCATCTGAATCACATCCCATGGAGAGATTTTCTCCATCGTTGTTTCTCTGTTTTGCGCTCGCATGAGTCAACGCTCCTTTACTTGCGATCTCTTGAGCATATGCTGCGGCTTCGCTGGACATCTTAGCATTCAACGTCATTGGCGGAACTCCATGAACTTTGCGATACTCGTTATGTTTCTTTAGTCCTTCTTGCTCAAATGGTGACCCTTATAACGAATAAAAAAGGAACCTTTATGTGCAGTTTAGAAGACAAATTCGAAATTCGAAATTCGCCAGTCATGGCTGTGACGACAGCGATGATGATGGTAATGATGACGACGCCGATGACGATGACGATGACGATGACGATGACGATGACGATGACGATGATGATAATGATGATGATGATAATAATAATAGCAATAACTAAAGAAAATGCCAAGTTTATCATAAATACAAAACGTGAATGGAATAGTAGAGGAGTTTTTCAAAAGTCGATTAACATTAACCAACACATCCTTGAATTTTTTCCGTCAAAAAAAGCCCTAGCCTTTCTACTTTATGCTGAAGAAGAACAAAAACCTAATCAATGTTGAAAGCTAAAAGCATCTTGATTTTTTTTCTTTTATCATGACATGGACCGCTGTAATTAAGATTTCACGTAATCCAGGATTAGCTTAATCAGGCCTTAATTAAACAACTGAGCCAAGAAATCTTAACTCCTGTTTTATGAAAGCAAACTTTCCTTGGAAGTCTATTTACCTCCGCCACTTTCAGAAGGAGGAGCAGCCCTTCCACCTCCAGTTGTCGGTTGGGGTGCACTTCCACCAAGACCTTGAGATGGAGTAGCACCACCAGGTGGACTGGTAGGCGCAGAAGTCACAGGGCTTGCACCAGCCCCTTCTCCTCCAGCGGATGTGGGAACAGAAGGTCCAGTGATGGTGACTGGCCCACTAGATCCTCCTCCAGGGGCCTGAGTTGGTTTGGTCTGCGAGCATGGAACCGGGCAGAGCGCAGGTTTTGGCGCTGTCGTTGAGGTTGGTGTTCCAGGCGGCCCTTCACTGCCACCAGGTTCAGCTCCTGGTCCGCCGCCTGCTTCGCTTGGAGGGTTGGGAGCTCCGGGACTTCCAGTAGCTTCAGGTTGACTGCCACCGGGTCCATTTCCTGGTCCGCCGGGTGCTTCGCTTGGACTGCTGGGAGCACCAGGACTTCCAGTGGCTTCAGGTTCACCACCTCCTCCTCCAGCCGCCTCAGATCCCTCGGATGATATCTTTAAATTTAGACCAATGTCCACACCATCTGGTTTAATCTCGTAAGTTCCGGCACCTACAAGTAGAGGAATTTCAAATCTTGATCTTGATCTTTACTTACAATGAGGATACTGCTCGTAAACTGGCTTCGTTGAAGGTTACACGAAAAAAAAAGATAAAAGTTCCTAATTTTCCTTCTTTAATTCACTAATATATTCATTACATTAGCTACATTAATTTGCAAAAAATAGCGTTATTGACTTTATTTATTGCCACCGATAAGTGAGTAATAAATGACCATGCACTTTCGATCGATCTGATGACAAGCAAGATACGATAACTATTTTTTTTTACAAACCCACAACATCAGCGTCATCGAATTTGAATGCGCCAGCCTTGTTAGGAGATCCATTGCCATTGGACCCTCTATCACCCAAAGGTAGATCGACAGCGGCAAAATGCAGCGGACGAAAGCTCAACGCCTCCCTTTTGTACCCTTGGTACCTGGAATAGTTTTGACTCGAGCACACTGAAATAAAATGAAACATGCGCAACAGTGAGTCTTTTGAGCGATTAAACAGTTAGTCTTTAAGGCAAAGACAAAGGCTGTCATTTTTTGTACTAGAGACGCATAATCCGTCCAGACAAATTATGCGTCTCTCGTGTTATTCGTCTATTGCAAAGACGGGCTCAAGACTCATTATCCGTCTGGACGGAATAATCTGCCGTTCTGCGTCATTCAAGACGCACAACAAAAGATGGTTTGTCTGGACGGATGATGCGCCTGTGCCCGCTTTTACGCAAGAGACGCATAACTAGACGAACAACAAATTCGTCCGAACGGATAATGCGTCTCTGGTATAAAAGCGGACAAAGACTCTTACAACTATGAGGCACCATGTACTGCAGCAAATATTGATTAACCCTTTACTAACCGAGCACGAGGGCCGTAAGGGGGCATGTTGTCGGCCCAAGGTCGCGGCAGGGGCCGCGGCAGAGGTCGTGACCTAGGGCCAATATTCTCCAGTACGGTTCCGAATAAGTTAGGTTAGTAATCTGTGTATTTTATTACATATTATGTGTGGATATCAGTGTGATAAAACCATGATAAAAAATGATACCCGTGAAGTGATATGATATCATTTCACTTCACGGTTTGAATTGTCCAATCAAATAGACTGTAATAATTTGGTTGGACCAATCGGGTTTCACGTTATATTTTAGCTGACGCCTGGCGTCAAATTTGGCGGGACGAATTGGCGGGAAATATTTACATTCATACACTATTATTAAATGCAACTTTCTTGTACTTCAACTTGGTGGCTTGATTTTTTTCAAGCGTGTAATATGTAATAAACAAGTAATTACATGTTAAGAGCCAGATATCGTTTTTATTCACTCGTTCACCCGACCGATCAGACATTTCTCTGCTGGTTGAATTTTCGTAATCTTCGTCTTCCATCAGCAAACTTTGCATGGTAACCTTTTACATATAAAACAACATTTCGCTTACTATAATTGCACTGTTGTGCTTAAGAAGTTAACTTCTGCTTTTTAAAACTTTTTTGTTTTGTTCAACCTGAATTTTCCGGGAGAGAGAAAAAAAGGTGGAAACGAGCCGTTTCCATGGTGAAGTCTCGACCGAAAACCAGCCAATCATTTTACTTCATTTAGCCTGAGAATTGCTTAACATATACACCGTACTCCAAAATGGCCTCCATTTTAGTATTCTTTTGTTTATTGCAACTTGGCTCTTTTGGCCTCGTTCGAGGTTAAATATTCTTTTGAATTTTACGTTTAAAAGGGAGGTCAAAAGGGCCAATTTGCAAGGAAACCAAAGAAGACTAAAATGGCGGCCATTTTGGAATAAGGTGTATAACCAACTGCCATGGTGGCCAGACTGCACGTGAACGGAAGACTTGTTGGGAAAATAATAGTTACATTTGTTTAGAGCTTGGTAACTGATGCATGTTAAGTTAAAATCCAAGATAACAGCAAAGACTGCGAATGTAAACTAAACTGCTCTGAGGTCGAAAGCGAACTGCCTGCAAGTGATTATATTTAACTTTAGATATCCAAGAAGAAAAAGGAATAAATTATACTAAATTGCTTAACTAAGACATTCCACCCTTAAGACAAGCAGACAATAGCATTCTAGGAAATAAAATGGTGCTAATAAACAGACGTTTAGATCTGACTGGCAACGGCTGCTAACAAAAATGCCTCAAAACTGCATATTAGGGATGGTTTACAGGAACGACGCAAAGGTAAGCCCAAGCAACATACGCATGCAACCTTGGTTGCATTCAGTTCATCATAAGCGCCTTTTGTTAAGCTAGGTCTCGCTTACAATAATGGTTTCTCAAGGAATCAGTCCAACTAAAGGCCTCTGTACAGAAATGGCCGTGTAGCACTTATATTTCACCCTACACCTTCTTTGCATATATATAGCGCGCGAAAGCTTGGATTTTAGTTTTTACTTTTAAACAGCAGTTTAAGACATCAATAGAACATTTATATATATATATATGAACCATGTGAGCGTTAGCCCAAACCAAATCAAACTTTTTGATTCAATTAGTTCATCTCTCTTCAGTCTGAACTGATAAGATTCCTAAATTATCATATCATTTATTAGAATAATATTGGGTCATTCATTTCAAGTACTTTATTTTCGTACCTATAAGTTTGAAGATGAGCGTGGCAATCCAGAGCATCCATTGAGTTTTTTGATTTGTCAGCTTCATTATCCTCTGAGCCCTTTAACAAAGTAAAAATCAGGAATCTGCGTATGGAGAAAATATCGAAAAAAAAGTATGCTATACTTGATGTGAGTAATTTCCAAGATGTTGAGAAATTTAATGGTTATTTGGCAGCTCTGACCGACCCATTAATGAAATGTTTTGTTGATCTACACACACTGTATTGAAAATTTTGTTTTTGTTGCCGACTTTAGTCGAAGGTATTCGTCAAAATAGTGTCAGCACAGCATCAACAAAACTAACTTACAATCAGATTCATGTAATTCTTAGGAACTTGCGGTCAATCTGTCTTTGCTGCTAATTTGTGAAAGTGAAATTCAATGCTTTCCTACTCAATATAATAGACTCAAAAGACATATATCTTGCAGCGTCTCCATTTTGATAAATGATGGAGTTGGTTTGTCTCATTTTGGACAACAACTTGAAAATAGATTCTCTTACCTTATTTTTTTTTTTTAACAATCTTGGAAATAATCAGAAGATGAAGTCAATCAAAAAATCACTTGTGTTCAAGGGTCCACGAAGTACATGGGGATGCAAATTAAAATTAACGACCTTATTTGATGACATTAGAGGGTGACTAAGTCATTCCCAGACGAATTTAGCGGGTGCTTCTTTGTTACGACATAATGCAAAACTTGCAAGCTTGTACGGTTCTCGTTCTACAGACTATTCAAGAGATCCTCTCTATTGTTCAAGCATCCTTTCACCGCTTTTTTAATTCAGCAGGAGCCGTTTGTAAGCCAAGCTATTTTGAAAAGAAATTTAGATTTCTGGACACCCTGTTATCGTCGCTGACGAACTATTTAACTGACTGAACGCATTATGAACGGCCATGAGTCTCGCACAGGCGTTACTGTTCAGTACTTCTCTAATCAAAGTTTTACTGAGTTGAGTTGAATAGGTTAACTCTTGGGGGGCACTGTTCAATTGTACTGATGAAAAATATAGTTCCATGGGCCGCTCAATTCAGTTTTTATCGAGAGGACCAGATCGAATGTGTTAATAAAACCCGCTCCCTGGTCGTTACTGTTGACGACCGACTTTCCTGGTCATATCGTCTCATAGCTACAACAAAGAGTGTTGTAAACAAATTGAACCTTTTAAGAAGGAGTTCTTGTTGAAAAGTAGAGGAGGAGCCCTATTTCATTTACATTTTAGTATTATCCTCACCTCAGTTTTACATGGCCTTATCGTGTTATTATGAGTGCCTTCAGAAAATCGGGAAATCCGGCAGACAAATACGTATAGACGACGCAATTTTCCCTTTCGTAAACAAGCGATGCCATTTGGACGAGACGTAGAACAATTTTCACGGTTAAGTTTGTCGTTTGCAAATGAGGAAAAAAATACTTAATCTAGGAATAGATTAGCAGCGTATGCCACTTAAATAATTTAAAACAACTGAGAAAAATCTTTAGCAAAAAAATTAGAAAAAATAATTAGAAGATAATGTCAAACTCGGCTTAATGGTTTGGGAACAACTGCATTTAACCTTTACACCCCCGAAACAACGACTTGAAATGGTCAATTTTAAAGTCTTTAAATCAAGCTAATGCTAACAATTTATTGAAAGCTAACCGAATACTAAGGCTTGGTTACTAAGAATGGCATCGCTTGTTTACGAAAGGGAAATTAGCATAGACGACGTGAAGGGGTTATACAATCAAGCAGCCCTACAGATACCTGAGGAAAAAGTAGCAATAATACAGTGATGATGATCGTAATTATGATTTAGGATCTATATAGTGCACATATCACGTGAGACCAGACGTCAGCTTGTAAAGGCGCCTCTGGCACCCGCTATCGCTCAATATTTGATCTCACCCACCCACCAAACCCATGCATGTATATGAAAGGAGGACAGACCACAACACTGAGGCTTTCCGCCCTACTCTTCACGAACAGTGTCTGGGTTTGGTTCGTTACCGTCCCACACTGTTGATTAACAGGAAACGATGTGAGATGGAATCTACGGTTTATAGTCTAACCATTTGCGAATGTAATAACAAAGCCAGAACTTTTTCCTTGGTGGGAGTAAATTGCGAAGAGCTTAGCACAGCGAGACCACGGATAAATCTCCTAGAAGTTTTAATACAGTCCATCTACGATCCCTTAACGCATCACCAGAGCAGGATGCAATTAGCTAGGAGCCCACTTCGGTATGACTTGACCGAGTTTAAGTTCTCTTTGCAAAGGTCAGCACTTGAATGGGTAGTGACCAAAAGAAAAGTATACCTCAATAATTAAACGTAGAGCGGAATGGCGTTGTATTGAATAAGTGAAGATGACAACAGGAATTACATCCCTCAGTTTTATATATAAACGGGCAATTTGAAGATAATAAATACTTAGTCATTTCAGGCCAGTACAACACTGTACACTTAATGTATGGTCCCGAGGGAAACAGTTAGTTTTGTTTTGCCGAGAGTCCTGATGTACATATAATTAAAAGAAAATTATGTTCTAGTAGCAAGAGCAATTTCTCACTCAGTAAAAATAGATCTGTAACCAGAATAGCAAATTTATTCGTTATAGGCTATAGACTGATAGCCGAAAGCTTATGTTTTAATCTTTTTAATTACTTTTTAAATATCTCACTCGTTTGCTGTTCTCACTGGTGAGGTATTGTTCTTGTCACTCAGACATAAAATATTCCTATCTTAAGCTTCTCGCCACCGTATAATTCATCCTGTATGTAAGAAATCAAAGCAAACCTTAGTTACTTCTGATGGAACTTAAAAAGGAGTCAGTTTGTTTCAAATCTTTTCAGATCGTGGCCTCTATTCAAACTTGCCTTCTTTATATTTTGGCAATAATTCTTATCAAACCACCCTTTCTCGATGTTTTTATTATAACCGCTGTCACCAATATGTAAGTTTCCTTGAGGCCTATATCGAGCTACAATGAATGTACAGATAGCACCGCTGGATTGTTGTTTTGAGGCCTTGCCGATTCCGAACTCCGTAGTTCCTTTCCAAATGAGTTGGGAAAAGTCACTTGTGCCTGGTTGTGGACCAGATTTGCTAAAGTCGTACTTGCAAACTTCGTCAAACCTATGGAAGCCATATGAAAATAAGGATTTTATGTAAGAATAAGTGATAAGAAATGGGTTTAAAGGGCAAGTTCATAGCTTTTTTAGCTCCCTCATTTCGTCATCTTCAGCTTGAGGTGCCTTGGGTTAGGGTTAGGGTTTCGAAATTCAATTAAAGGGGCTTTTTTCCCACCGACCTTAACTTGCCATCCGTGCACTGATCCGTTCTATTTTCTACGCATTTTGTTTTCCTCCTTGAAACAGTATCTTGATTCTCGGCAATAAACTTTGGGGGAGGGGTCCACTAAAAACTTGAGTGTATCTGGACGCGATTGCTTGACGCAGGTCTGACATTCATCAAGAGCGATCGCAAAATGAAACCTACAATGTAGACTCCCTTCTTGGTTACCCGGTACGTTTTTGTTTTTTTTTTTTCCAATTCCCTGCAAGCAGATTTCCTAATTTAATTTGTTTGTATCTTTTGAGACTGGACTAAAACAGACTCTGCTCTTGTTCGCCAGTTTTGCTGGTGAGCATGCGCCGCAGTTGCCAGGTGACAAAAAGAATTTTCATGTGGTCAACTGGCTTACGCCGTGTGTAGCATCGTAACGGTATAAAGAAACAAAGGTGGGAGCCTTTTAAGCTCACTATATATCGGCTAGCAGATGATCTTATCAGACTGGTAAATAATTGTAGAGTTTGGTGCCTTAGGAAAGTCTCCTTTTGTACAGTTTTCCGAAAAAAAAGATCAAAAGTTTGAAATCTGAAATTAAAGCAACAGGATGTCTCTCCTGAAATGTTAGTCGCTGCAATTGATGTAAAATGTAATTTACCAAACAAATAAATACAAATCGGGAAAATGCTAAATATAATGACCGAGCTCCTGGAGGGGGGACTGGTAACTAAGTATTTCAAAGACCTTTTTATCAAAACCTAGCTGAACGACCAGAGTTAAAATTTTGGGAATTTTTAAACCATATGAAGACGAAACCGTCAACATAAAAAAAAAAAAAAGATCATACAGTTTTTCAGTTATTATCAAAATAGACAAAAATCGACCTTTTGCAATTTGCGAAAAACCTGCCTGACAGATCTAACTATTTATTTCTATACATGATTATTTTTTTTCGCTAAGGAAATCTGAAATTTTAAGTTGGGGTCGTACGGCTAGTTTTTTAGAAAAAGACCTTTGAAATGTCTAGCTTCCGTTCCCCCCTCCAGGAGCCTGGTCACTACATTTAGTATTTTCCCCTAGTATGCATTTAATTGTTAAGTAAAATTACAATTCACATCAATTGCAGTGACTAACACGTCAAAAGAGATATCCAGTTGCTGTTATTTCACAGATTTCAAAATCTGGATCTTTTTCTTCGGACAACTGTAGTAAGCCACCTCCAGGTTATCAACGAACGAAGAATGTTGACAAGGGTGTCCTGCTTGCATGAGGGTCTTTATTGAAGTGCTAATACTCACCACATTTTAATTGCTTCTTCAGCTGTCAACTCTCTATTTTCAGTGCAACCAAATGCTAGGTTCTCGCCCTGATATGGTCTTTCGTAATAACTTGACTGAACAAGACCGCTACCCATATCAGCCAGTTTTTGAGCGTAAGCAGCGGCATTCCAACTCATTTCACAGTTCAAAGTCATTGGTGGGGCGTTGTGCATGAGGCGATATCTGTTATGTAAATCGAGGGCCTCTTTTTCAAACCCGGAAGCTATGAAGGGCAGCAACGCGTGAGCTTTGTATTGCAGACAACATTAATTTTTAATCTTTCACCCATAAACTAAAGAGAGGATGAGCTAAGAGAACCGATCGCCCTTATATGGGCCTCCTCCAATGAAAGATCTTTAAAATCTAACTTTAGCTACGCAGCTATTTTTAGAGTGGCACCTGATTGGCCAGTTGTAATGACGTAATGAGATTTTAATTATGCGTGGCATTGGGAATGAGAACTAAAATATCTTTGCGAAACTAAAAATAGATTTTAATAAACTACGATGGGGCATAGGAATTCGCTCTCTTACCTCATCCTGGGCCTCTTTCAATAAACCTTACAATCTCAGTCATGATCGTGGATGCAAAAGCAACTAGAACAAATCCATTATTTTATATTCTCTGGGTTTTTTTGGCGAAGATCAAGCAATAATCTTGAACACAAAGACATCTGACTGCTGAACAAATCCTGAGTTTTTCACTGACATCGCTTTCGTCAAGCTTGGTTTCAACTCAAACATTAATATATTTTTTTTAAATTTTGCAATCGATCCGGACAGCAGATCGACTGTTTATCAGAGCTTCCAAATGGTACCACTTCATGGTCTGCAATATTTTAAAAGCGTGAGTATTTTTTGTTCAGACAGTATGACGTTTTGTCTTCTCAAGTTGTATGAGCGAAGAGAGCAGGGGCTCATTTCAAAAGATTATTATTATTATTTATTATTATTATTATTATTATTATTATTATCATTATTATTATTATCATTATTATTATTATCATTATTAATTAATTAATTAATTAATTAATTGCATATGGTGTCCGCAGGAAAATTGTTCCAAGCTTTCGCTCGACTCTAAGCGAAAGAGTTGGGCAGTACTCTTACCAGCAGAAATTAAAATCTAGGTTGTCCTTAGTTCCTATTTTTTAATTGTGTACTTACCAATTGCAAGACAATATAAGGCTTTGGACATATGCCTCACATTGCAAGGAGCCAGACATATTTTTAGTGGAGCTGGAGCAAGGAATACTGGCTTTGGAGTTGTTTTAGTCTGTTGCTGTTTTTGCCGCTCGAGTTTTTGCTTATTTTTCTGTTGTTGTTGTTTCTGTCGTTGTTGTTGTTTTGGCTGTTGCTTTTGTTTTAGTAGTTCTTGTTCTTGATGATGACGTATCTTAATTTTTAACATTAAATCAATATCCTTTCGGTCATGGGATATACTGTAAGTTCCTGTTCCACTCACAGACTCATCAGAAATCTGAAAACTACCACTCTTGTCTCTGCCATCCAAACGGAAATAAGATGATCCCCGACTGTCATTTCCAGCAGATGACTTTGCAGTATTGGTTTCAAGTAACTGACGTGCCATATCGTGTTCTTTTTTCTTGCGATTGTGCAAATTTTTAATGGTGTGGAGGGGCAATTTCGCCGTCCGTAAAGAGTATCCAGTATTTCGATTCTTAGCGGAAATTACTCCAGTGACTTTCTGGAGGCTGAATCCCCTCAAAAGGCGTGCTACTGCAGGTATGTCGATTGCGTTACCTTTGTCCTGTGTACTGATTGGGTCACGTCCAAGAAACAGCAGGTTTGCAGTAACTGTAAAAGGAGTTGAAGCTGTCTCTCAGAGGAATACCAAAGTCTCTTAACCTCGGCAATGTTTTATTTAATGGCAACAATAATGTAGTCACATTTTAGGAAATTAAAAACGTTATTTCAGTTATTTATATATCTTCTCTCCGCGCTTTCTCCAGACAAGAACAACCACAGTGCTCTTTTCGTACCCCAGCTGTTCCATAGCATTGTTATTACCAAATTATAATTAGTTGACTGCGTTGCCACATTTTTAGGTATCCATCGCTTTATAATTAATGAAAAGAATATTAGCTTTCTTAATGATAACCAAACTATGACAAGTCCTCTCAGCCTACCTTGGACGGTTACGAAGAAAAGACATAAAAAGATTAAAGACACTCGAAATTCCAGGAATGCGTACATTTTTAAGTGGGGTCAATTTTTTCCACCATTAGTCAAATTATCCATTCCATACGTTGACTTCCATGGCTTTAGTCCTTTGTAGGTCCTTTCAAAGCTTAAGTACACTGTTTCTCTATTCTTTCATGAATACTTTGGCTGACTTTCACGGAAAGAAACTTTGATCCTCAAGAACCGCCGACAAGTAGGTTATAATTAGCTCACACACCATAAAATAACTCTAGCAGGTGTAGTTGGTATCGTAAACAATAAACTACTTGTAAGTACCTGACTATACACCTAAGTTTCAGTTCGTGGATCTTTCGGTGCATTTCGCAGTACTTTAGAACCGAGTCCTGCATTCTTTGTTTCTCTTTTGCTAACTGTTACACCAACGAAGTTCATTGAAACCCACGTGATTAAATAATGAATCTGAAGCAAAATTATGTACCAGTTGCGTAAGCTCGTATTCATGATATTCTACGAATTCTCCCAGGTGACGAGGATAAAGAGTCCGAGTTTGAGCTGATCTTGTTTCTCGTTTCCATCCCTGTGTGTTTTCGTTGGACCAATCGGAATTAGGGGTTTAGGTATAATCCGGTTTCACAAGGAAAGCTTGTGAACAAGATAATCCGTTTAAATCGGCTATTACGAAGGCAGAGCGCACATTGACGAAATTATCCCATAGTGCAACACGGCAGCACCCAATATGCACTGTGGGCATTCCAAATCAACATGTCTTGTCAACATTTCATTTCAATCGATATCATGCGCGCATTCAACCTTGACATATTTTTGCCACTGAACGTGCTTACAGTCGGTATCATTTAATTAAAGGCAAGTAGAGAGCATTAGACATAAACGGCAAGAAACCTGACATGTTTTTTATTTTCTTTTGTGCTGTACGTGCCAGTACATGGTTTATCATAAATCTACTGCATTCATTGCCTCAAATTGAACCTATTTTCAACGGGATGTACTCGATACATGGGGCCTAACAGAGTTACATTCGCCAAGAGGTTCAAAGGAAACTGTTCGATTCCTAAGCTTGAGTCGAGAAAGGTAAACCTCGTACACAACTTGGAAGAACCGTTTTATCAGACACGCTCGAGCAATGTCTCTCTTAATTTGACTGTGCTGAAACAGTTCTTTTTCAAAAATAGAAATATTGTTAAAAGTTTCAACTTTTAAAACTGGCAATTTTTCACCTGATCAGTGACACGACAGTAGCAATTTATTTTAACCTTACTGTGCGTTTCCGTCTTAAAGTTTTTAATGCAATTTTAAGGGAAAAGGATTGCCGGTAAAAGTCTGTGCATCTTCATCTCCGTTCTTATAGAAGCTTTTTATATTTAAGTTTATCACAGTAGCTCCGGTCGAATTTCCCTTTGAACACATTCTTCTTGTATTCACCCTTGTAATTTCCAGAAGGCGTGAAACGCCCGACAACAAAAGTGCAAGGCATTCCGTTCTGCTTGCCTGCTGCCTTTCCGATTCCAAACTCCTTGGAATCAGCCC
The DNA here is from genome assembly GCF_036669925.1 of Montipora capricornis. Lineage (NCBI taxonomy): Eukaryota > Metazoa > Cnidaria > Anthozoa > Scleractinia > Acroporidae > Montipora > Montipora capricornis. The sequence continues at coordinate 64,524,496 of NC_090892.1, read as the reverse complement.
AAACGACTTGAGTAAAATGGCCCGTGGACATACTAAACTCCGCCCGGTCAAAATCGTAGTCGCATACCTCGTTGTACCTAGAACAACATCAAACTATATATCAAATTCTTGAAGAAAGTCATTAAGTTGTTAATAACATGGGTTACAAATTAAGTCTTAATTTTGGCGCGAAATTTTAGCGTTAATTTATAATTTCACATGTGAAACTATAATGTTGTCATGGCAACTTTTCCCACTGTGCCAAAATGTCACAACATATGTAATTTGTCATCCATTATATTAATACCTAATCAAATGGTATACTGGTGAAATAAGAGAATAATTTCACTTACGTTTTGTCCAAAATCAAACAATTTTCCTCGCCTAAAGGCTCGTGATTTTGGACAAAACGAGCGTGAAATTATTCCCTAATGTCACTCGTCACCATTTGATTACCCATATTAATTAGTTACATTTGTACTCAAGTGTTCTTGTCATTCATTACCAAGCAAAACTTTAATTCATACAGGCGGAGGAGAAATAATAGTCCAATTGACTTTTCAAATGATCTTGTCAGCCCCTGCATTGGTATAAGACAGGTCATTGTATATTATAAATCGTTTTGTTTCCGAAATTTATTCATGGCTTATCCGTTGATGGGTTGCACTAAAAGCCGGAATCCAGAATCCGGAATCCGGAATCCGGAATCCGGCAGAATCCGGAAACCAGAAATCAGAATTACAACAACTTATCTACTAGATAACTCAATTGCTTTTGCTGGTGTTTAACCGCTGGATAGAGCCGGATTTATCCGGTGGATAGTGTTATCCACCTTTTGAACGATCGAGGCCTGGTATATTGTGTATCTTGATTATCATCAAGTCTTCCAATTGGAAATCCCTGTAAATAAATGATCATAATCGAAAATTGTTGATTGTACATCGTCAAGTTTACGTAAAGCTGATAATATTTCGAAATTTATTAAATAAACAAAGTTGCGTTTTACCGTCTTTACTTCCTTTGATAATGTTCTGGTAAGAATCCATTACCAAGTTTTGCCAGAAACTGAAACAATAGCCTAAATTGGCTGAAACAAAACCCTTTGGGATTTGCATCATCATTTAAATGTGAATGCTGTGTTATAATGCAAATACAACACACAAAGAATCTTAACCTCAGGAGATTTGAATTGGATGCAACAATAAGTTAACCAATTTGGTCTATTGTCTGGCAAAACTTGTTTTTAAACTGGGTTTAAAAATAAAAACTTTTCTGACGCTGATGGGGACAAACCTGATATCAGTTTCTTACTCTTGGGTAATAGACTCTGGCTAGAACATAATCAAAGGAAGGAGAGACGGTAAAAAACAACATTGTTTATTTAATAAATTTCAAACATTATTACTTCTACGTAAACTTGACCATGTACAATAAACAAATTTCGATTATGATCATATATTTACAGGGATTTCCAATTAGAAGACTTGATGAAAATCAAAATGGACAAGAAACCAGCCTCGATTGTTCAAAAGGTGGATAACGCTATCTGCCGGATAAATCCTGCACTATCCAGCGGATAAACACTAGCAAAACAAATTGAGTTATCCAGTGGATAGGTTGTTGTAATTCTTGCGAATTGTGGATGATTCTCATTTCCGGTTTCCGGATTCCGGATTCCGGATTCTGGATTCCGGCTTTTAGTGCTGCCCTAGGTCGATTCCACAAACAACGCCTTGATTGAAAGTCAGATCAATGTCTCAAGCATTTCTCCCGAGTTTTTGATGACAGTTGATGAAGCAGACAAAGAATAAGCGAAAACCCAAATGCAACTGGTGTGAAGTGAAAAGCAGTAAAAACTTCAAATGGATCGGAAACGAGAACAGAAGGACATCACTAACATAAAGCGAGATAACTTAAACGAAAAAGTTGAAACACAGAAACGCTTACATTCGTTTTGGAGCTGCGACTGGAAAAGCGAAGGAGAAAACGGTTATGGAATCATGTACTGTAGGTAACTTTCACCGAAAATCTATCGATAAATGACTGCCTTGGTGTAAAGGCTGCTTCACATGAGCGACGCAAACACAAACACAAACGCATGCGCAAGTACCGACGCAAGAAATGGAAAATGTCCTATAGTGGCTCGCGCTTGCGTTCAAGTTGGCGTAGTTCGTGTGAACCAGCCGTTATAAATGTTGCGAGCGTTTGGCCAGGCCTTAAGTAGTAATCTCGGATCATCGAAGTGCGTTCGGCAGTCGCTTTGGAAGCAAAGACGCTTAAGGGTAGGGGATACTTCTTGAGATGGTTTCAAAAAGCGCTGAAGTTAATCCCAGGCGGTTAGGGTTGTTACCTGGATGCTATATGCGTTGCTGATAATGTGATTGCCTTTCATAGACGAATTACTTATCGTATTGCCTTTCTTTCAATTTGAATACTCATATGTAACGGAATCTTGATTATTCATCACTTCAGAAGACATAAATCTAGAAGTAATCACTGATTTTGAAGTGCGTTCGTTGGGAGAACTCAATAAACGAGGCGAGATGCCATGAAGACGATGCATTTATGTAAAGGACGTCTATCGAACGTATAACACCGGTATGTGGCTAAATTGAAAGCGGTGGAGACGTCACAAAAACTGATTTGTGAAAATAAAACTTGCAAAAGCTCCCCCTATGCACAGGATACCCAAGATTAGAAATGTCGAACGCAATAAACTTAAACTGCGTCGAAGCGAATTCCCTGAACAATGATTAAACACTAATAAATTACTTAAGTCAAGCTTTAAAACCCATTCGCGTGCACAAAAGCTACCAATGAACAGGCGTTTAGGTCTTAAAATAAAGGTATCGCTCTAGACCAGATAGCCCACAATTACTTACCAATTTGTTATAGCCTCTCGAGCAGTAAGTGGTACTCCAAACTGTTTACATCCCATAGCAAGGTTCTCTCCTTCATCCAACTCTTTGACAGCTTCCAGATCATGTTGAAGTGATCCCATGTTGGCGATCTTCTTGGCATACTCTCTTGCTTGACGACTCAGCTCTGGGCTTAAAGTTATATCGAAGGCACGATGAATCTTCCTAAACTCGTTTACTGTGGCGACTGCTTCCTTTTCAAATTCCTCATCACCTGCAGGTGGTAATAATGTCAATTAGCCAAAATATTAGGATGAGATGTTTATCACTTGTTATTGATATTTAAGAATTATTAGCCGAAGGCGAGGTAAATATGGTCTCGGTTTTTGTTTACCGATATTTACCGAGCCTGAACTGAAAATTATTATTTTTGTTAATTACATAGGGGATTTTTTGAAAAATATGCATTTTCTTTAAAACAATTAATTTCGTCTGTCACCTCGAAAAAATTGCTTGCGGCCATTTTGAAAAAAACTGCTTAGGTGATTATCGTGTGGTAATCACCTCAAGAGCAACGAATCAGCGCAGAGAATTTTCAATAATCACCTATGTAATTATACTAATATTGTATTACTGACGCATATTTCAGTCATGTTTCTTTCAAGTTAAGGTTCTTTTTCCATTCAATAATGTATAAAACAAAAACTGAGAGAAATCATTCCTGACTTAATGTGTTACTTTTTCTTCAGTACCGAAAAGACCTCTTGAATAAAGCTGATGTCAGAGTGTTTCTTATTTAAAGCATTGGGCTATTTTGAAACGATTCTTTGACGGACCAGAAACTGTCTTCCACCTTTCTTTGAAACACTTTTCCGAGTTTCTGTCGCCGAGGGTGGTCATTAATTATTCAAAGTCGGTTTATGATTGGCTGGAAAATCGTTCTGAAAGTAGATATGACAGTGAAAATGACATGACACAGACATACGGAAGTTGCACGCTCCTGCCAGTTATTAGAAACACTATGGTCATAGCGGAGCACCATACTCATTTAGGAACACATGAGTTGCTTTTCTCATGGTAATCATGGCTAGCGGTATTGCTCGTGAGCGCGTTTGCACTACGAAGTTGCCTATTAATTTAATAAAATCCTAATAACGCCTAACATGGCAGCCGTTTACAGCGTACATCATATGTCAACAAAAGACGGCATCCGCTGTCCAGTATCACGTGATCACATCTTGGACTGGGGTCACTTCTTTTTTTTTAGGTTAATCGCTGACCAGGTACTGCTTTTCCATTGGATCGCAGGCTCAATTCAGGTTAACTTGTTTTAAGAATAAATAAGGGAGCTCTGCTCTTAGGCTTGGCTAAATCTAAATTTTAATCAAGACACTTACTTTCCTCGTGACTCTCTTTTTGCTCTCCACCAGTCTTGGGGAGCAAGAAATTTTCAGAGGACGTTTCTTTACTGCCTGAGACATTGGTAAGAGGTTCATTTTTGTCCGTTTTCTCGAATGCAAATCTCTGCTCTTCGGGTTTCGTGAACTCCCCAGAACAAGAAAGAGAAGTAACGTTCTCGCCATTATTTCCTTTAGTGATTTTCCAGTGGCAATTTGGTCCAAGATTTTCTGTCAGATGTTTACCGAGCTTAGCTCCTTCGTTTTCAGTTTTTTCCTTTCCGTAATTTCTCACTCCGGGAATATTGAACGGGAAATGTTCACCGCCTTCATTTTGCTTTTGTGCTTCTGGTTTTTCATCCGTGGCATTCATAGTCTTGTTCGTTTTTGGAAGTAAAGCTCCCGAGGCTGCCTTTGCTGCTTTAGTCCAGTCCGTTGAGAGGAGATTTTGCTTTAACTTTACAAAATAATTATCGCTACCCCATGTAGTTGGGTTCGTTTCAGTGTTAGGGTTTTTCCAAGAATTGCTGAGGCTGACACTGGATATGGCTTCGCTTGAAGTGTTCTTGGGTGTTTGAGAAGTCACATTACCAAGTTCGTGATTTTCTTTGTTTTTCTCTTGATTCATTCCCGCTTTTATGTTCTGTTCTGGATATTTGAAGGGGTTGATTTCCTGACTTGCAGTGCCATTTCCATGAATCAATTGCAATTCAGACGCTACGGTTGCAGTGGTATTTTTGGAATCACTCGGTCGGTTCTCCTCTTGTTTCGGCTGTTCGTTTGCTTCCTCTTTGTGGCTTGCCAATGGGCTCTGCCCTTCCGGTTTACGAAATACAGAAGGAGCTCCCCAGTCAATTTGTGGCGGCGTTTTCTCCTCCATCGCCTTCGTTGTTGACTCTTCCGTGGCGTTTGTTTTTGTATCACTGTTTCGCGGTCTTTCATGGAATAATGGATTTCCACTTACAAGAACAAAGTCTTGCAGTGGACTGGGAACATTTCCTCGCTGAGCACCAACTGTCGTTCCGTGCTTCAATGATTTGTGCTTTGCCTGTACTTTGTGGTGGGATTGTAAGTCATACGACACCTGATGTCTTCCTTTGTGATGCCGACCTTTACCGTGACGGTGGTGTTCCTTATGTGAAAGAGCCAATCCTGCAAGCACTGGAAAGAAAACATTAGAATTTATATCATAAGCTCAGTACTGCAAGCATTTTGATTGGTTCTCACCTATCATCTATTAGAGGACAGACGCATAGCTGAGATCATCATCAAAAAGCATTAATTCTTTCAATATTATATATATAACAAAGAGATTCTAGGTCTCCGTGCGATGATTTCAAAGGTGGTAAGAACAAAAGAGTGGCACACCAGGCGATAGCCGAGTGTGTCACTGATGTTCTTACCACATGTTGACGCCTTCTGTGATCTATTACTGAACAGACGCACGGAATATAAAATATATAAATATGACGACGTTTAGTTTCTACGTTGCTCAGCCTTGAAAAAATCATCGTCATGAACTACAGCGTACCCAGAACCCCCTATCTGTTTAACTATAATCAAAACCCTTCGATTTGAAAGACGTGCTTTGTGTATCATTTGCAAACAAAAACAGGCCTCGTAAAATCCTAATTATATACCCTCACTATAGAGGAAGGAGTATCTTAAACTACTTGGCAACGAATATAATTCCTAAGATGAATATTGAAACCCAAACTTCGAAACAAGGTTTAACTACTCACCGCAGTGTGACAGTATAACCACTACAACGTAGTTTAAAGGATTCATTTTACGATTCCAGTTTGCTCTGAAAAAACAATGAGAGAGCGACGAATATCTGTTAAGGTTTTCGGGAAAAACGCCCCATTAAATCGTATTTCAAAAAGAAAATTCTACTGGTAACTGACAAGTTTAATGAGAAATGCAATCTTCAGTGCTGCTGAATAGGTTTTGAATCGGGACCGCTGTATTTTATTTAGC
>NC_090892.1:64495782-64508282 GCF_036669925.1 Montipora capricornis | reverse complement strand
GAACTAAGGTCACCCTTGGTGACAGAGCATTTCAGGTCGCTGCACCTAAGCTATGGAACTCTCTGCCGTCTGAGCTACGTTTGATCGATAATATTGACATTTTTAAGCGCCATCTGAAAACGTATCTCTTTAAAGTAGCTTTTGATTAATTTCTTTTTAGTATTTTTAGATATTGATATTCTTTGTCCCTTTTTTTTTTGAATTAGTATTTATTTCTAGCTTTGTATTTCTAGAATATTTTTAACTTTTTTGTAATTTTAGGATGTTTTTAAATTCATTGTAATGCGCATTTGATCATCGTCTGAGCTATGTTTGATCAATAATATTTCTAGCTTTGTAGTTCTAGAATATTTTTAACTTTTTGAAATTTTAGGATATTTTTATATTCATTGTAATGTGCATTTGATCATCTCTGTATGGATTTGTGCGCAATAGAAGTATTAAATTAAATTAGATTAAATCTTCTATTCTCTATTCTTACCCTGAAACAGCTCGTACCTATTTAGCTTTAGGATACTTCGTCCACATTGTACAACATGAGCCGGCGGGATGGAATAATCGCAGAAGACCTACGACCTACATTTTGTTTGAAGTGACGTCGTCATCGAATCTTAAAAGTCCCCGATATCACTGGGACGCAACGGTATGACGTGTGATACATGGGAGATGATATAGAATATATGAAAAGCCGAGGTTTTAATCTATAAACATTATATCATTCAATCGTTCACTTTTTATGGGCTAAATAAATAAATAAAATAAAATAATATATACAATACCCATCAACATTGGGTAATCGTTTGGAAAACACATGTTCCTGTTTCATAGCATCTGCCTGTCTTAAGGGATCTACCTCCAATATTTGGTATTCCGCCATCTGGTTTCTCTGCTCAATGACATTGTAAAACTCTATGAATGCATTTTTTTTAATAAACATACCACATCTTCGTTGTTGATTCTCCTGTCAGTGGAACCCCATTTGATGAACATGCATAAGCCAGATTTTCTCCGACGCTCTGTCCTCTTTCAGCTTGAGACGAATGTACTAGTTGACCCATGTTTGCTATTTTCTGTGCGTATGCCTTGGCCTGGTTCGATAGAGCTCTGTCTAGAGTCATTTCCGGAACTCCATGAACCTTGCGGTATTTATTGTGAGCGTTCAGGGCTTCTTGTTCGAAATCTGAGTCCGCTGTTTACAAACAGATGATTTATAATAACGGTAATGAGTGGCGTGCAATTCAATAGACCATTTTCGAATTCTCACGGCTGGACTGGATCTAGCATGAAATGGAGGCTCATGCGGGCAAATCTTTTCAAATGTAAATTAATTTGCCCGCATTAGCCTCCATTTCATGCTAGATCCAGTCCAACCGTTAGAATACGAAACTGGCTTATTCAGAGAGTAAACGTGCGAGTTATACTGACATCGGCTGAGCGAGCAGCGCGAGACTGATTTGAAATTACGAGCACGATTACTCCCTGAATTGCATGACACTAGGTTCAAAAATCTTCTAGGATAAATTTAAATACAGTCCTATGTAAAAAAATTAAAATTACATTTAATCTGTTTTGCAAACAGTAGGAAAACAGCAGGGAAGAGCCCATCCAAGTTCATGTGATTGACGCGCGAATGGCATCGGTGTCCAATTACAGGTATCCAATTTGGATTTGTTCAAATTGGATACCTGTAAATTGGGCACCCACGTGATCGCGCGCCAATTACACGACATATAGTCGTGCACATATAACCAATCAGATTCGAGAATTATGTAATAGTTACGATTACACCCTGAATTGTGCGACATGCAGTCCTATTATCAATGATTTTAATAATCGTAACTATTACAAAATGCGAGAAGATGACCGTAATAAAAACATAGCCAAGTGCAACTACTCCAAAACGGGCCGCACAGGCTACAAAACAATAAACCCTCAGCTCGTAAAAAAGATATATCATTCAACTAGAGCACTCTTGATGACACGTACAATTGTCTTATTACAAGCTGTCCTATTAAACAGCAAAAGCAACATATTAAAAGTCTGTTAAAATTTCTGAATGTGAGAAATACTGCGCATATCATTCCATGAAGTGCCCCCTTACATCAAGTAGGAAGAAAACATGTGCTCAAAGACAATTCTTACACTGAAGAACGTTAGAATCAAAGCCGCTTCCCATCAAGTCTCCTCCTTCACCTCCCGTCGATGTACTTGGGAAAAGACTTGGCTTTCGTGGACGAGGACTCAAGCTTGGCCGTTTCTTAGGTCTTCTGGTCCATTTCCTGGTGGCTGCATTAAAATGCATTTTATAACCATTGACTTCTCTACTAATATCTCCGTGTGTTTTCCCACTAACGACTGATCCTGATTCGTGTGTTTGGTTGTAATAGTTATTGTTATGACCATGAATTGGTTTGTTGTTTAAAGGACTTTCGTCCACACCAAAAATTGTCTTTGGGGCCTGCTTTATTTTACCCTGTGAAAGACCTCCCAATTTTTGGTGAGATTGTAAGTCGTAGGACACCTGATGTCTTCCTTTGTGATGCCGACCTTTACCGTGATGGTGGTGTTCTTCATGTTGAAGAGCCAATCCTGCAAGCACTGGAAATAAAACATAAGAATTTATATAATAAGCTCAATAATGCACACAACTTGATTGGTTCTCACCTATGAACTATTAGAGAACAAACGCATAGCTGACGCCTTCATCAAAAAGTCTTAATTCTTTATCAAATAAAACAAAGAGATTCCATGTTTCCGTGCATCTGTTCAGTATTAGCGGAGCCGAAGGCACGCGCGCGCGCGCGGAGCACCATAATGGGCCATTTCCGAGTTGCTGTTTGTCTCGGTTTCGAAGTGAGTCTTGGTGCTCAACTATTAAAAGGGAAATGAGTTTGATTTGCATAAGAATAAGCAACTCATTTCCATTTGAATAGTTGTGCACCAGGACTCGCTTTGAAACTGAGGCATGCAGCAACTCGGAAATGGGCTATTAAGAAAATATGGTAACCCATCGATGCGAGAAATTTTGGTTTTGTAGCCATGACGTTATCGACCGACCGTCCGTCCGTACGTCCACCCATCCATGTATGCCAATGTGACCAGTATCACGCTAGTTTACAGCAGGCATACTTGATATTGGACATCCATGTTATGATAAATTGACACCTGTCAAAACAAGGTATCCGCTGTCCAGTATCACGCGACCATATCGCGGGCTCAAGCTTAGAGCTCACCGTGGTCAGTTGTTTTTTGTTTTGTTTTGTTTTTTTAAGTTGACCGCTGACCTGGTGCTGGTTTTCAATTAGATTGCAGGCTCTACCCAGATTAAAACGAGGCTTCATTTTTTGCGCGCTTTCTGTGGCTCGACGCGGCTACACGGCCATACTACGTCAACTATAGTTCTTACACGGTGAACGCTTTTCGTATTCAGGTAGAAAACGGTTTGGAAAATAATTTCTTTCTGTATTTTTTGATGGTTTCCATCCAGTTTGACATATCATGATAGCCATGGTCCACACTGGTGGCTACGCAGTTATTCAAGTCAAGCATCGGAGGTATATATACTTGCAGCTGAGTGTTTATTTTTAATTTGTTTAGAGCTGCTTTTTTCTCTTTATTGCAATTTTTAGCATATCTTTAGAAGCTCTAATAAGGTTGCATGATGCCTGGAGGACCTATCAGTAGAACAGAGAAAGAGAGCGACAACGACAATAATAGCTCGTACTTGGTGGAAGAAGTTAATCCTCAAATTCTTTCCTTGGGTACTAAACCGTTTGCTATTTTTAAGGATGCGTTATTTAAAGTCGATGCGGATTGTTAAAAAGAGGTTTAAACACGTAATCGCAATGGGTTCTCGTAAAATTAGGGGGAGATTTCACTAGCTTGTGTTTTCAGAAGTTTGTTGAAAGCACATAAAGGTAATGAAGTGTTGGAGCGATCTTGTTTGAATTTCGTCCTTTCTTGGTTGCATTGCCGTATTTTTCCGATTCTTGTTCCAAGCCAATCTGGCGTGTTTCAATGAAATAAATCGTGTTGTTTTCAGAACCTTTAGATTGAGATTTTACTTCTTTATTGGCTTTGAAAGACGGGAAAAGTGGCCATACTTTGATCAATAACCGAGCAAAGAAGGGGAATGGGTTCGATACCGGGTTGACGTCACAGACAGTTTTCATTGATAAAACAACGATGCAAATTAATTAATTTGTGGCGTCACCCGATATCGAGCCCATTCCCCTTCATTGCTCGATTATTGATCAAAGTATGGCCACTTTTCCCGTCTTTCGAAGTCAATAAATAAGTGAAATTTCAAACATAAGGTTCTAAAAACAACAAGATGTATTTGGGACGATTTCGGAGAAAAAATAAGGGGGAAAAGTGCGTTGAGGTGATAGGCACTTTAAACTACATTATTATTCCACTATTACGTCATTTTATCATATTTGGTCAAGAGAACGCGCAAAATATGAGACAGTATTACACTGTAGAACAGAGCAAATACGGACGGAACTGGAGTTTTCGATGAACGAAATTGTTTTCAACACGATACAAAGCCCGAGAATTTAGCTTGTCATCGCTTGTCTCTCGTCATTTCGTTTATATACAATCAAATAAAGGACATTTGGCTATCTTTCTGTGCCGTTTACATCGTTCGCAAGCGCCCTGAAGGACAGATGATGCATTTTTTCAGGAACACTCTTACCAAATAAAATTGAAGCAAAATAACACCTTTTTGTATAGTGGAATAATAAATCTCTTATTCGATGGTTTAAGATATAATACTCGCGGACATTTTGCTCATTGCTGGTATTTTTCCTTGCCCCTGCGGGGCTCGGAAAAATACTACGCAACTCGCAAAATATCCGCGCGTATTATATGTTAAGCAATCGAATAAGATGTATATATTACGTATATAGGCCCTTGGGGCTTATCAAAAGGATTCTTATAGAATTAGGATTTTTCCAGGCCTCTTTTTGCTCGCAAAGGATACAGAAAGCACGTCTTTCAAATCGAAGCGTTGCGGTTTGATTATTGTTAAACAGAAAGGTGAATTTGCCTCACATTGACATACACTGGAATAGGAGCAGGATAGCTAATTAACTTCATTCATAAAATGACAGAACCGAGAGAACTTGTCAGTGTAATCTAACTTAATTATATACGATCGCTATAGAGAAGTATCTCAAATTACCAATGAATATGATTCCTTAGATGAATTGGAACCCAAACTTCGAAACAAGATTTAACTACTTACCGCAGTGCAACAGTATAACCACTACAACGTAGTTCAAATGACTCATTTTCAATTTCAGTTTGCTCTGAAAGAAACAATGAGAAAATGATGAATATCTGTGAAGTCTGTTGTGAAAAACCCCTCATAAACAGTACTTTATGCTCAATAGAAAATTTGACTGGTAACTATCAAGTAGACGAAATGCAATCTTCAGTGCTGCTGGATAGGATTTGAATCGGGACCGCTGTATTTTACTTAGCCAACCTTCTAATATTAAAATTGACGAGGTACCGCAAAACAAGCTTTAGGAACCGTACGTGGAATCGTGAATTGAAGCCAGGAAAGTGTCGCTTTTCTTTCAATGAAAGGAACACAAGCATTAACAAACAGGAATTAAATGTGTTATTTCAGACTTGGGATCTATAGACATGTTTCCAAGAGTATTACGGTCATTTTACGTTAACAAACACAGGTAGGACAAGCACTTCCACATGCATGAAAAAGCTTCCTAAGGAGTACGGATATCTTTCTTTTGTTTTCCAAGTTGCAATTTAACAATTATTATATCATTTGTGGTTCTCGTTTTTAGGAAGGAAAGTGATTTGAGAAAATTATGTCTTTGGTTCCAAAAGCTCAATGAGAATATTTTCAGGTGGTTAATTAAAGCAGTAGCCAATTTTGTCATTGTCTTATATTAAAACGTATTCAACCTTGGTTCTATTTGATATAAATTCAAATAAGGTTTTGAAAACAATATACAAGTTGTTTGGATGTGTACACCCGGGCAGCACAGACTATGTGTCCCTGATCCTTGTTTGCTCTTTATTTAATTAATTCCGACAAGAGAATATGAAGTAAGAGAGCGAACAGTTTAAAAATTATTTTTAGACTGAGCCCTTTCTGCGAAGGTTATTTCTATCTGTTGTTCTCATGACCGTGTGGTCCACTTATTACACATTCAAACTGACCAATAAGGTGTCTTCCTTGATTAATCAGTCAGCGGGACTCAGCTAATAGATTTCAAATAGTCTTCATGGGAATAGGGAAAAATATGGAGGATTCGCTTTCTTACTTAATATTCTCTTGATTCCGATAACAAAATCGCGAGTAATTATCGATGAATTCTTAACAATTATTCTTTGAAATTAATCGAGGTGAATAGTGGCAGAATAGTTTGCAAGCCGCGAAGCGGCGACGTAAATATTCTGCCACTATTCTACCACTATTCATCAAGTGGACGAAATGCAATCTTCAGTGCTGCTGGATAAGTTTTGAATCGGGACCGCTGTATTTTACTTAGCCAGCCTTCTTAAATGACTAGACTCTTTCAAAAAATGTTAGTAACAAAAAGCTAACTCTAAAATAGTTAAAATTGTTGATTACCGTGACAAGACGAGGGAGTACCGCAAAACAATCTTCCGGAACGTACAATCTTGAATTCAAGCAGGTAAATGTCGCTTTTCCTTCAATGAAGGGAACAAAAGCATTAACAAAGATGAATTAAATATGTGCTATTTCAGACGTGGGATCTATATACATGTTTCCAAGAGTATTAGGTCATTTTACGTTAACAAACACAGGTATAGTTCGAGCACATCCACATGAATGAAAAAGCTCCCTAACGAGTACGGATTTCTTTCTTTTGTTTTCCAAGTTGCAATTTAGCAATTATTATTTCATTGTGGTTCTCGTTTTTAAAGAAGGAAAATGATTTGAGAAAATGATGTTTTTGGTTCCACGAACTCAATGAGAATATTTACAGGTGGTTAATTAAAACAGTGGCCAAGTTTGTCATTGTCTTAATTAAAACGTATTCAACCTTACTTGAACTAATCTTGAGGCAATTAATTTCAACGAGCTGCACCTAGTAATTCATTCAGGGCTTAATCTCACATAATATAATGCAATTATATTGGTTTTCTTGGATATAATTTCAAATAGGGTTTTGAAAACAATTTACAAGTTGTTTGGATGTGTACACCCGGGCAGCACAGGCTATGTGTCCCTGATCCTTGTTTACTCTTTATTCAATTAATTCCGACCAGGGAATATGAAGTAAGAGAGCGAACAGTTTAAAAATTATTTTTAGACTGAGCCCTTTCTGCGAAGGTTATTTCTATCTGTTGTTCCCACGACCGCGTGGTCCACTTTTTACACATTTAAACTGACCAATAAGGTGTGTTCCTTGACCAGCCAGCGGGACACAGCTAATAATAGATTTCAAATAGTTTCATGGAAATAGGGACAAATATGGAGGATTCGCTTTCTTACTTTATATTCTCTTGATTCCGATAACAAAATCGCGAGTAATTATCGATGAATTCTTAACAATCATTCTTTGAAATTAATCGAGGTGAATAGTGGCAGAATAGTTTGCGAGCCGCAAAGCGGCAAGGTAAATATTCTGCCACTATTCTACCACTATTCATCAAGTGGACGAAATGCAATCTTCAGTGCTGCTGGATAGGTTTTGAATCGGGACCGCTGTATTTTACTTAGCCAGCCTTCTTAAATGACTAGACTCTTTCAAAAAATGTTAGTAACAAAAAGCTAACTCTAAAATAGTTAAAATTGTTGATTACCGTGACAAGACGAGGGAGTACCGCAAAACAATCTTTAGGAACGTGGAATCTTGAATTCAAGCAGGTAAATGTCGCTTTTCCTTCAATGAAGGGAACAAAAGCATTAACAAAGATGAATTAAATATGTGTTATTTCAGACGTGGGATCTATAAACTTGCTTTCAAGATTATTAGGTCATTTTAAGTTAACAAACACAGGTAGGACAAGCACCTCCACGTGCATGAAAAAGGTTCCTAACGAGTACGGATTTCTTTCTTTTGTTTTCCAAGTTGCAATTTAGCAATTATTATTTCATTTGCGGTTCTCGCTTTCAGGAAGGAAATTCATTTGAGAAAATGATGTTTTTGGTTCCACGATCTAAATGAGAATATTTACAGGTGGTTAATTAAAACAGTGGCCAATTTTGTCATGGTCTTAATGAAAACGTATTCAACCTTACTTGGACCAATCTTGAGGCAATTTCACCAGGCTGCACCAAGTAATTCATTTACGGGTTAATATCATATGATGTAATGTATTTATAGTGGTTTTTATTCGATATGAATTCAAATGGGATTTTAAAAACAATATACAAGGTCAGACATTCCAACTCTCCCCATTGATGTATTGCCTCCAGTTCTCCCGATTTTTATCAGAAATTCTGAAAACATGGGAAAACATTGCGTACGAAGGTTTGCGATCTGAGTGTAAAACACTACGTAATTACTCTTTCTTATCCCATATTGTCGATGTCTCGTTCAGTCTCTCCATTGAACACCCCGTGTTTTTGCAAACTCATAAGGCCAGCAGTCTTGCTCCATTATGGCTGACAAGTATTTCTTCTACCAAACAGAATACCACAAAAACGATGTCGAAATGCGCATGCGGGAAATGCCACTTGAGAGAAACTAAATTTGCAAATTTTGCTGGACTGAGGGGATTTACCGACTACACACTAGTGCCTTAGGCGCTCGTGTGGGCGCCTTCGGCGCTAAAAAATGCTTCCTATTATTGTACAAAAGGGGTTGGAATGTCTGCAAGTTGTTTGGACGTGTACACCAGGGCAGCACAGCCTCTGTGTCCCTGCTCAGTTCCGTCAAGAGAATATGACGTAAGAGAACAAATAGTTTTAAAGTTACTTTTAGACTGAGTCCATTTTTATCTGTTGTCCCCATGGCTGTGCGGTTCACTTTTCACACAATTTGATCAATAATGTGTCTTTCTTGAAATAACCACCCAGTAGGACACAGATAATAACAGATTTCAAATAGTTTTCATGGGAATAGGGACAAATATCGAGGATTCGCTTTCCTACCTTATATTCTCTTGATTCCGATGAATATCGCGAGTTATTATAATATTTATTCAATCATTCACCCGTGTTAAAATTTAGGTCATAATAATAGTTCCATATATTTGCTAGAATGTTCTGTTTGGACAATTTGACCAAATTTGCACTAACTGTTCTGACTGAATTCTTCTCACCTCCTAGCAGTTTGCCCCCTTTTGGTCTATCGGATCATCGGACGGTTTATTTGGGGGTGGGAGTTAAAGATAGGGTACTTAAGCCTAAGAGTGTTATCATTATGTCAAGGAACAGACGACCAAGCAAGGTAGCGAGTGTTTGGAGATTCTTGCTTCAAGTGCCTTGGGCTGCCCCGCTTAACTCTGTTCATTCATGCAAGGAGAAGCTGAAAATCCTTACTGAAGTAATCAACTATTATACCCCAACGCTCTCTCGGGGTAAGTGAAACTGATCGGCCTTGGTTGAATAACCAGTTAAAACAGCTTATTGCTCGCCGGCAAAAGGCTTTTGCCTCAGGAAACCTGAAGCTATTCAAGATTTTAAGAAGTAAAGTGAACCGGGCACGCAAGCGCTGTCATAAGGCGTACTACGACTTCCAAGGTGAACGATCTGCGTGACTCAAATCCCCGTGACTGGTGGAGGGAGGTGAAACAGCTCTCCGGGGCCTCTAAACCAACTAGGCGTGACCTGAAATCCATTCTTCATCCTGCCCTTGACTATGAAACAGATGTCCTCGCTGAGCGAATTAACCAAGCGTTTCTTGATGTTATGAAGGATTACTCCCCCTTGACCGGCTCTGCGTGGGCATCAACGGACGGTGACCATCCAATAGTCGCCACTGAGCAAACTGTTGCACGCAAACTGTGAGAGATCAACTCATGTCGTGCCGGCGGTCCTGACGATCTACCAAACTAGGCGCTAAAAGAGTTCGCAGATATTTTGGCAGCTCTTATTGCAGATATACTCAACACCTCCTTCTCTGAATGTAAAGTCCCTCGCCCATGGAAGCTTGCCGATGTCTCCCCCCACCCCCGCCCCCTCTTACCCAAAGCACCAATCATTTGTGATTTCAACAAAGTTCTAAGGCCTATCTTGTTTACATTCACGTTGTGTAAAGTTGGGGAGAGCTTTGTGCTTGATCAGGCTCTGATGCCTGTTGTGCTATCTTCCATAGATCCGTGCCAATTTGGTTTTACTCCGGGCTCATCGACTACTTTTGCGCTGATTTCTATGTTCCACCATTGGTTGCGCGCCACCGACGGCACTGGATCATCTGTAAGAACTGCCTTATTGGACTTTCGACCTAGTGGATCACCACATTTTAGTTGCCAAATTGATTCGTATCGGGGTTAAACCAACTGCGGTAAACTGGTTCATAGACTTTTTGAGTGGCCGAAAACGGAGGGTTAAAGTTAATTACGTCTTCTTGAATTGGTTCAGCGTCCCCGCAAGGGTTCCTCAAGGGACTTGGCTTGATCCTTGGCTTTTCCTCGTCTTGATAAATGACCTCAAATTATTGCGGGATTTATTGCTGACGACACTACTGTATCTGACGTGATTCCATCATCCAATAACACCACTAACTCCCTTCAACATGCAGTGGAAAAAATCGCCGCCTGGAGCCAGGAGAACTGACTTCAGCTGAATTCAACAAAATTCAAAGAGTTGCAAATGTGTTTTAAAGGTCTCCACCACTTTTGCCCCTATTCAGATCTTCAAACTACAAAGATTAATTCGGGTTCCTGGCAATGACTAATCGGAAAGGCTGTTGGAATAGTTCAGTTAGTTGAGCGCGGGGCTGTCACGCGGGAGGTCGTGAGCTCTACTCCGGCCAGTGGGTGGTGGCCCATTGTAAATAGTGTGAAATAAATTGAACTTGAAACACTCAGGGTCTTAAAGACTTTCGCGCTCATTGCTACTGCGCATTTTTTCGCGCATGTCACGCACACGTCCTGCATCGCAGTCCACAAAGAGACACACGCAAACATTTTCCATAAGAATGGAACATGAAAGCGTGTGGTATCATGGGATAGCTGTGGACCCAGGTCTTCTCGGAAATGTCACGTAATGACATGACAGTGCAAATATACCATCGCTTTGAGAACTTCGCAGCGATTTTACTCTCTTGAATGCTCGGTGACCCCTATTTTTCTTTCCGTAGATCATTTCCTTTTCTGATTTTGTCCATTTAAAAAAAAAATCTGTGCGTGAGAAGTTACAAATATTTTGCCTTTTATGCTCTCGTGCGACCTATGTTTTCTTTCTTAGACTAATATGTATCGTGTTTGAAGGACTAATGCACCTTAGAAAAAGACATCAGCTGCAAAGGTTAATTTAGTTATATTAGTTATGTTGAATGGCGTACGTTTACCTGATCTAAATTTCACTAATGTAGCTTTTTTATTGCTGACAGTTGTAAGCTAAGTTCGTCTTAAAGTAACGCAAGCTTCTAAAAAAGTGCACCTCATGATCTCGAAAACGAGCAAGGTGACCCACCACATTTTTTTGCCTTTTTGGCAAAAGTAGATCATTACTTTTTTGCGTGGCACGTTTTAAAAAAATCTGTACTTGGGAACATTTTGGGCGGGAACGTCCTTAAAATAACTGAGGCGAAAGTGCTGCCTAATTATTCCCGCATTATACCCGCTGAATGTAGGCTTAAATTTCCTATCGGACTATAAGCCGTAGACCCCGTCTCACAACCTTTCCCGTTAATCAACACTATGGGACGTTAGAGAACCTACACACTGTTCGTAAAGTATGGGAGGAGACCCTGTCCCCGTTTCACATACTTGCATGCGTGGGTTGATTGGGTGGGTGGGTCTAATACGGACTGATAGTGGTTGCCAGAGGCCTCTTTACAAGCTGACGTCCGATCTCACCCCAGAGTAACAATTGTAAACCGCGTTGAGATGTAGACTTTGTGAGTAAATGCGGTATATAAATCCTATATAAACCATAAACCAATTGATTCAAAAGCAATTACCCAAGTTAGTACATAACCAGCCAACTTCTTGTTTTAATGCGGATGATTTGTGGCATTTGTTAAGTTAGAAAGGCTACCTAAATTAGCTATCCCTCTACCCATTCTTTTTTTTTTTTTCTCAGCATGGTAAACGCTTTTACTAACCCTAGCCTGTTACAGCAGCTACAGCCCTCGAACTAGGTTAGTTGTTAATCCTTAATTACTGGGTTGCCATATGGCAATCCAGTAATTAAGGTGTCTTTGTGCGCATTTTTGGTCGGTTTTGGGGGTAATAGAAATGCATAGATTTTATCCGGTGGACACAGTATTGTGTCGAAAGTCGTTGTAACCGAATGGCCTTCTAGTGGATCTTAAAACAAATTATACCCTTATGGAGCACAAGAATGGAACGTCAATTGGATAAACAAGACAGGCGGT
>NC_090892.1:64463282-64485782 GCF_036669925.1 Montipora capricornis | reverse complement strand
GGCTTTGAATACCTTCTTGTGTGAAACTTAAAATTAGATTCAATCTCTTTTGCAAACAGTAGTAAAACAGCAAGAAAGACTCGCACACCCAAGTGCACGTAATGGACGCGTACATGACGTAGGTGTCCAATTACAAGCATCTAATTTGGAGTTGTTCAAATTGGATACCTGTAATTGGACACCCACGCGATCGCGCGCCAATTACGCGTCAAATAGGCGCGCACAGAACCAATCAGATTCAAGAATTTTGTAATAGTTATGATTAACACAGTTATCAATATATGACTGTTGTCGCACTTTCTTAATATATCTGCGTTACACGAATGATTAATTAATGATATGAAGAAACAATGCCACCTCCATTAAAAATATACTGACCTATAGAAATCACTTATGTTTATTTTGTTACCAATTAAAATCTCAATTTGTTTTCTCCTGCTGAATTTTCAAATTCTTGTTGGTATAATCAGCATTTTTATATCTCCCTCGCTAATTTGAGTATTTGATTAGGTGCGAAAACTATCGCTTGGAAACTGTCTTTTATGACCTCGCTCATAACGCTAAAAAAACCATTGCCTTTGAATAAACTGCTCTTCTTGTTACAGTCCGCTGGGCCCTTCCGTACGTATCAGGTTAATAATAATGACAGCTGGGATTGCTAGCTCTAAAAGACTGGGTTAATGCACAGGTCCCTCATTTTTTTTTTCTTCCCCGAAATTTGGATTTATGCGCAGGTCCTAACTTCCTTCTTCCCAGACATTTTAAATCAAGTAGGAATAAACCTGGGCTCAAAGAGGATTCTTACCCTGAGGCTCGTTAGAATCGACGCTGCTTCCACCCAAGGCTCCTCCCCCACCTCCCGTCGATGGACTTGGGTAAGGACTTGGTTGTGGTGGACGAGGACTCCAACTTGGCCGTTTGTTAGGTCTTCTCCACCATTTCCTGGTGGCCTCATCAAAATACATTTCATAACCATTGACCTCTGTCTTCACATCTCCTTGTGTTTCGCTACCAACGCCTGTCAATGATTCGTGTGTCTGGTTGTAATAGTTTTTGTTCTGACCATGAATTGGTTTATTGTTTAAAAGACTTTCTCCCACACCAAAAACCGTCTTTGGGGCCTGCTTTATAATAATGTTTGAAAGACCTCCCGATTTTTGTGTCTCGTTGTGGTATCTCTGATGATCTTGGATTAGTCTGTTGTTGAACAGTGGGATACCTTTGGCCATCTTGAAAAAATACACTATCGTCTGGTTTTTGTTGTCGTGGTCATTTTCTTCACCTTTTTTATTTCTTGGTTCTTCGGACCCTTGGCTATGATAATCCCTTTCTGTATTTCGTTGACTTTTGTTGGCTCTGATAGGCAGGTAACCAATGGTAGTCTCTTTTGCCTGCTCTGCTACTCCAACTTGAAATTCAGGCTCCATGTGTTGACCTCGTGAAAACGAAGCCTCGCTTGGTCTAAATGAGACGTCTTTCAGTGACTGATTTCTAGGTGGGTTTGAGCTGGTTTGCCGCATTCGGCTGTACTGATGGTAGTTTTTGCCTTCATTCATATAATTAGATGAAAATTGAGATGTATTGGTGTCTGGCGACGACCCTCGAAATGCTTCGCGTTCCTTTTCATTTGAAGAGCCTTTCAGAGGGTTAATCATAGATGGCGCTCTACCACCTTTGTTGTAAAACATTTGTTTGATAAATTTTGGGTTCTGTGCTTGTTCACTCCACTCTTGGGTCAAGGTCTCATCGTTACTCAATGCCCACTGAACGGGCCTACCTCGAAACATATTTCCTTCAAGCTTATGTGATCCCTCTGGTGGCAAAGATTCTTCTTTTTGAAGGGCTCTTAAAGGGTTTGCTGGATTTTCCTCGGCGCTACTTGACCATAGGTTGTTTGAGGCTTCCTGCCGGTCCGTCAGATACTCATCTCTTGATATAATCGGTGGTGGATTACTTCCTTCGCGATATGAAGTCGAAAGCCTTGAGCCATTTGCGCCCTCGCCAGGAGAATATTCCGGTGTCGACTGGATCGAATCCCCTTTTGGTCCATCTTGCCTTTGTTTAACGCTTTCATCACTCTCCGAAGATATCCACGTGTTCCCCGCTTCCTGATTAGGACCCCTTTCATTGTTGTCCATTGTATTTTCTTGACCAGATTTTGGAGCTTCGGTATTAATTGGTAACTGGGTAAACTGCTGTCCTGATGAATCCTTTTGGTGAAATGAAGTTTTCTCAGACGAGGGTACTGAGGATGTCTTTTGATGACTGTCTTGTATTTCCGCGCTCTGCCTGCTAAAATCCGAAGGAGTGCTTTCGACGTCCTCGTTTGATGACTGAGAAGATTGATAGCCATGTTCATTTGAGTATGTCTTATGTAAAAGAGGACGCCTAGCTAACGTTACAGGTCCATTTTGTTGTAACGATGGCCCTGTACTCATCGTTTTTGTTAGTTCCTTATCAAAGGAACTTAATATTATCTTATGTGGTCGGAGCTGATAAGTTGTACCGTCCATTCTATGATGCGCTGTATTGGAAGGTGCAGTATTTGCGATCGGTTCTGCCACGGAATAATGAGTAGAGTTTACATCTGCGCTTTGCTTTTGTTCATGACTGATATTCTGTTCTTGAGGCTGCTTTTGATCCTGAGCATACGGCAAATTATTAGATTTGTGAGAGAAATATGTCTGTTTGTTTCCTTGTGATGTGTATTGGTATGCGAGGTTGGCTTTGCTATCGGGAGCCACTTTTTCGTTGTTCAAACTGTTCGTGAAAGTACTATCTGATCCTTCGGGTAACCAATATGTACTGTCGGTTGGTTTTCGTGCCAAATTGCTGTCGCTTTTATGCTCTGTTTCCGTCCTTTCAAAATCCGTGTTGAATGTATGGTGTCCATGGTCATAAATTACACTTCCATGGCTAAAAGAGTTTGGGTCAAGAATGTTTGATTCTTCATCGTAGGATTTCAGTGCAGAATGGCTGCCAACGCTACCTGTATTTAGTATTGAATGATGCTGCACCTGTGCTTGTAGTGGACCAAAGTTATAGTATGATTCTTCTTTTGTTGTGTATTGAGATTTGTCCACTGAAGGATGAATTTGTCGGTATTCTTTATTCCAGTCTTCGGTTGCATTTTCTGATGATTTGGATGAAAAAGGCGCCTCTCCTTTTCCTTGCTCTAGAACTGAGACACCCTCTTCTGTATGACTTTCTGTCTGTCCTTGGGCAATCCCGATCTGTTTGTTGTGAACTTCTTCGTTTTTATCCACCGATGGTTTCCCGAACCCTCCACTATTCCGATCTTCCGAGCTAACACTGTTAGGGCCCGAAGCATCATGGCTCTTGGGAGCTTCAGTGATGGCATATGGTGATCCATTCAGTAGTGGTGTTCCTGTGAATAATGCCTCTGTGTAGCTGTATTCGCGCTCCGATGGAAGACTAGAGGAATATCCTTGCATTGAAAGCGACTCATCGGCTGGTTTTGGTTTTATCTCAGGGTGTTTAGCTTCACTGATTGTTTGCCCTGCATTTGAGGATTTGTCTTCATCGTGACTTTCCTTTGAGAGAATCATACTCAAGCTTTTGTGGTGTCGTCCATCATCAACAGGGTTTCCAACAAGTAGAAAATAATGTGACTTGTGACCTGGTATGGATTGTTTCTTTTGGTGCTTCTTAGAGGATTTGGAAATTGTTTCATGGGCTTCAATGCAAAAAAGAAAACATATATTAACAATAAGGCGCCTTGCATCTTAACGGAAATATAGTCGGGGAACCTCGCTTTTCGAATTCCTTTGCGTAAATACCAGCTGTATTAGGGAAGCCTTCACATTCCAAACACTTCTCTATGAAGTACCTTTCTCGTTGAATTTGTCGGATTTGCAATAAACGTATGATCGAGAGCTCAGCACCTAACACAGGAAGGATCGATACCCCCTTTTTAAGACTAGAAAATATTGTATATAAGAGTACATGAATCTCAAAGAATGCGAGAGGAACTTGGAATGCTCGCTTCCTAATGATACTACAAAGTACTTACCAAGGATTGCCAAGAGAAAGGCAAGTTGTAGCTTGAACATCTTGTTCGGTTTAACCGTAGGACGATGTACTAAATTTATTTTTACAAAAAGGAAAAAAAAGAACCTTCCTTTTTATAAATAATTACCCGTCAACATTTAAGCGTCAGACGAGGAGAAACTGTTTCACTAGGTGGTCATTTGAAAACTTCCGTTACACCTGCATTTGATTCTTCATCAAATTTTGTTTACACAAGACTGTAAAGAGAGACTGGAATCAAATGATTGCCGAATTTTTTCTCACCTACACAAAACCTTAACTTTTCAAAACGCAAACAAAAGCTTTATTAATTGTTTTCACGGTATTCATCTTCTACAAGTATCACGTCATACTTCTTTCATTTGCAAACAGGTGAGGTCGCTAAACTCGAGTACTTCGTAACCTCCAAGCTATGTCATACTAAGAAACGATCGTTGTGATGAACGTGTTGGAGGAGGTGTTACCATCATTTGTCGGAATGATTGTGAAATAAGATATCTTAATATCTGGAGTTTTTGTGGAACGTAATTCAAACAGGAAACTCCAAATACTATATAGGAGTTGTTTATCATCCTTCAGATTCAGTATATCTTGAGAACGACTTTCTAAACCATCTGTCTGATCGTTGAGAATCAATCTTGTCCTCCGAACCCGATGCCAAAATTATCATTCAGGAGATATATCTTAACCAGCTCAATATGCGAAATCTGAGAAGTCAACACAACCTCAGTTATTGTGGTGCAGATGATTAAGAAACCTACAAGAGCTCAAAATATACTGGACGTATTTCTCACGAACAATCCACATCTCTGAAAACCTACAACAACTTTTTTCAAGGGCCTTGTAAGATCTGACCACATGGCCGTTATTATTTTGGCCAAGCCTGTAAGGGAAATCATTTTCATCAGAGATACCAGAGAGCATCACAATTAATTAGATGGACCGGCAGCTAGAAGGCTGGGACTGGTACAATGTTTATAGTTGCAAAAATGCTGGTGATATGGTTTATCAGCTGAATAGCACTTAGCAAAAGTAGTCATCCTCTCGAGATCCACCTTTTATGTCTCCATTGATTAATATTTGTGTAGACTGAGAAAAGAAAAAGAAACATTATGAAGCATGAATGCCTGAAAACTCCTATTTCCAAGAGATAAATTATACTGACCCACAGTATTTAACACCTCAACCACTACATATTCCTTCGTGCAATCGTATCCCTACAGTTACTGTGAGCTCCGCCGGTTCGATGGTCCTTAACACACCAAAAGCGAACTGCCGTTGGGCCCTATCAACTTCCAAACTGGCTATGGACAGATTTCGCTGACCATCTGCACTAATTGTCACCAGGATCTTTAAGACATCCATCGAGCAGCAGTCTGGGTCTACCCTCTGGAGGCTTGCAAAGATAACACCTGTGTTTAAGGATTCACCAGTTACAGCTTGAATGTAACTGTGGTCCATTTCCCTTAAAAACATAATCGTCAGAGTATTTGAAAGATTAATGTTTAAACTTGAGATTGCAGACAACTTCAACGACATAATTGGCCCGTGATCTAATTTGCCTATAACTAAAATGCCAACAAAACGTTGGATGGCAATGCTGAATATGTTCGCATCCTGTCATTTGACTTTAGTAAGGCATTTGATTTGGGTACCACGTAAAATAGTATGCCATAAGCTGAAATCAACCAACTTCAATCCATACAGTATTAACAGGACGATAAGGGCAGTTGTTGAGGATGTCATATGTCACTTAGAGTTGTCCCTCAGGGCACAATCATGACTTGGAGCAGTTTTGTCAGTTTTCCTTGATGGTGAACAATTATTTGTGTTGTCGACCCAACAAATAATCGTCTGGTGAAGTTCGGTTTATCTACCGATAAATAACATTTTCTTATTGACTGGGATTTTAATAACTCGGACAGCCCACTGGGAATGCGATTTTGCATTCTTTTGGGAAAGAACTTGGCGGTTAAGAAAGATCTCAATAAAAAAGCTGCAATCAACTGAACACGAGCAAGGAAGTTGATTACAAAAAGATTGCGGCCCGTAGCTGATTGACAGATCTCAGTATTAAAACAATCAGAAACAAATTAGTGAAGTCTTAAATGTTAGTTACTACATGTGAAAGAGGACCACGCGGTCACGGGACCAAAAAAGAAAACCTTCACATCACAGCCTGGTCGTAATCTAAACATAAATTTAAAATAATTATGATGCCCCTTAATTCGCACTCTTGCCTGATATTCTCTAGGTAAGTGTAAATCAGTACAGTTTTGACATAGTCTTGCACCTGCAAGTTGCCAGTCCTTCTGTGGACATTTACATTATTCAGGTGTCCGGGTCTGCAGCTGTAAAAGCCGCCGGAAACCTTAGTAACAAAACGTTTGTAGTTTCCTATAACAAGCCAGTTTAGGACAATATAAACAGAAGACGTTTCTGTGTTTCAAGGTATAGGTATACGTGTGCAATTCTATCATTTGATTTACGTAGTTTGTCTTTTAATTGAAATATTTTTCGATGTCGACGACTGACCCGATCCAATTTTTACCTTGAGAAACGCGATGAGTTGTAAAGTACTCTTCAATTAAAGTTATCCTGCAGCTGAGGGACATAAAAAATTGACTATTAAGACGGTTATTCATTTCTTGTAAGGTCTTTCAAGTAAATCACAAGCATGAAGCTGTTGGTGTACCCATTTCTCAGTCTTTTCATCCTGCTCCTATTTATACAGTCTAAATCTGAAGGTAAAGAGGATTAAAAGTCTCAGTTCTCCTTGTAGTAGTGTAACTCAGGTTTTGAATGAGACACAGGGTATTGCTGTGGATACTGATAAATATGTTGCAAAGAAGCCGTACATTGTTTGCAATTAAGGGAAGGCTTACAAGTTCCCGTCGGTATATATACAGGTCATACAGTTACAGCGTTTATGAAGTAGAAAGAATCAAATTGGATGAAAAGTGCACTCAATGCGTTTCGTTTTTTACTCCGAAACTAAAAAGATCGCGCTCACTGGGTAATATGAGTTTGTGGTCTAAAGGCCTGGCCAAACGCACGCAACATTTTCAACATTTTCAACGCCACATATAATGTTTTTGTGCCCCAGGCCTCTGTCATTCAACAAGTGGACCTTGCGCGCATGCCCTTGTGAAACAATGTTGCGTGAACGTGGCCAAACGAGTGGAACAACATGAAACATCCAAAATGTTGCACGAAAAATTTGACCGTTTTCAAATTTGATTCAACATCATACAAAATGTTGCAACATATCGCAACAGGGTGGCAAAACATATGCAACATGTTGTGCCCAGCAATGTTGCAAAGTGTTGTGTCGAAATGTTGCGAGCGTTTGGCCAGGCCTTAAAACAGTGATGTCGTGAAAAGTGACGACTAAATTAATGTAAAACAAGAGGGAAATTCTACAAAATCCGAAATCGGTGGTCTAATGGCCCTTTCCCTCGAGTTCAAATCACCAATTAGCTGTTTCTACCACTTGGATTATCTTTATGTAAAATGTTCCTTTCTCAGTTGATGTTTCCAGCTTATGTAAGATTCTAGGATGAACGAGTACGAGTTTTGACTACCCGTTTTAGCGAAAATAACTAGGAAATTTATCACCCGCACGCTTAATCTTACTCTTTGTTAGCTGTATAGGTTGGTCAGTTATTCTTACTGCTCTTATTGCTGGTAACTGACACTTTTTGTTGATCGAAAAATGCCAAAACTGCTACCGTGTTTTTGACTTGTTTTGTCACGACGACATTTTTGCAAAACCTCTACTACAATACTGACGGTATCACGTTTTTCTTTTTCCCACCAAAATGACGCTGCTTTGCTCGCGCTCACTGTTGGTCTATGAGAAAATCTTGTATTCGTAGTCGTTCTCGTCCAAGAATCTAAAGCTCTATTGTTGGTCGTAAAGCTCCCTCCCTCTCTGGCTTCTTTTGTTCGCCCCCAGTGTCGGGGGACTGACGGCAAATCAACTATACAGGACCCTTACCATTGCTTAACTTGTTCAAAGGTGTTATTTCCTACATAGAAAGTATATATGAAAGTATGATTTCTTTTAAATGCTATTCCAAAGTACCTTTGAATTTTTGTTGGTGGCTTTTCATTCAACAAGTGACGAATGATTCTGAGGAGAAGTGTGAGTCCGATCATGATCTCAGGTATTGTGCCACGAGTTGTAACCGAGGAGATTGCTCAGATCACCTCACCCGGCATGCCCTGCGGCTCAACTGTGCTGCACCTGTCCAATGTAAAGCAGGTCAGTTTACAAAATTCTCAAAAATATTGAGCGAGTTTGAAATTTCTTTGTACGGTAGCAGGAACCGATGAGTAGGAGTGAAAGACAGTTCCGGTTCGGTGACACTAGCTATGACGTCAAGTAAGTTTCTCGTGATTAGTCATCGAGCTCCTGCGGGAGCCTCTTTCTCCGGAAATTCAACGAAGAAATAAATCGGTCTGTGAAAACGCCTTGACAGGATCGAATATAGGGCTGTTGTTCGCTCGTAGTCAAGGACTCTTGACGGTCGTCATTTCACCATATCTACAAGTCATTTTCCATTTACTTTAGCTAGCTCTCACTTATTTTTCATAGACAGTACAAGAGGTCATGAAATATACCTTCACACAGTAAATAACTCTTCAACCATCATAAATTACTCACAGGTCCGCGCTTTTATTCAAAGGAGAGGCCAAGGGAGAAGCCCAAAAACCTCCACCATGCCCACTTTTTGAACGTCGTCTAAAATATCGTTATAAATGCGCGATAATTATATGCTATTTAGGGATTTAAAACCATGCAGCAACTATCCAGGAATCAAAGTGGTGGATAGAGGATGCAAGGAAAGTTGTTTTTGCTAATGAAATGTTCTCAGTACGTAGTTCGTGTTCTCGTCGACGTCGCTTAAACTGCAAATTAAAACGTAATAAAAACGCAATTGGAGTGCGCACAGACTCGTTATTTTTCTCAATGCTCTTGTCACTTTATCAACCAGTAGACAGCACTAAAGAGCTCAAGTTCCCATTCCCACGCATGGTGTCCCAAATAGAAATAAGCTCCCTGAATTAGGCGAGGGTATGGCTAGTACTTCCAGTTAGGTAATATGATTGGTTATTTTTCTCCTCGTTTTTACGTTGAAGGACAAGCGTGGAAAATAGAAACGGACAGGGGATTTTGTGCAAAATGTAAGACGAAATTAAGTACGTCCCAATATAGTTTATAAAATTGAAATAAATATCTCCAATCCTTTAATTGCGTTTCATTTTTATTTGTAGTGCTCTCTTTGGATTCTGATTTCACAACCTGACTTGAAAATGTTTCAGTTGGTTTATCTCTTCCGCTGAACTGTAGTTGAAGGGCGCTTATCACGGTATTGCGCATGTCATCATTTTTGAGCCAATAGGAAGGGACATTATAATTTGTGTGGGAAATTTACACGGACGTGTAACACTTTCTCAGTTATTAAAGCCCGTCGCAAACTAGAGCTATCAGCTTAGCAATGTTGATACGTGCCTTCGGCGCCGAATATTCAACATGCTGAATTATTTTGCGCACAAGTGAACATTTCTTCCAAGTGTACGCG
Source organism: Montipora capricornis (assembly GCF_036669925.1). Classification (NCBI taxonomy): domain Eukaryota; kingdom Metazoa; phylum Cnidaria; class Anthozoa; order Scleractinia; family Acroporidae; genus Montipora; species Montipora capricornis. The sequence continues at coordinate 64,476,144 of NC_090892.1, read as the reverse complement.
CATGCAAAGCCACCAGCTTACAATGAGGAAAATACGCATGCGTATTTGGCGAAATGTCACCATATTTACTTGAAAATATTTGTAACACGCATGCGTATTTGCCTCATATTGTAAGCTGATGGCTTTTCACGCTCGCACACTTCGAGGAAATGTTCACTTGTGCAGAAAATTTTTCATCATGTTGAATATTCGGCACCGATGGCACGCGTAAACATTTGCGCTCAAAACACCACCGCAAACAAGGGGAACTTACTTATGCCAACAGTCAAGAGTGAGACTTTGCTAAGCCGATAGCTCTAGTGTGCGGCGGGCTTCAGCATCACTAATAAGCTAAGGGCTGAGCGAAATTTTCACGCGTTCCTCTAAATTTCCCGCACGCATTATAACCTCGTTTCCGACGGTGATATTCGCTACGGCTATAACATGCGCATTACAGTTTACAATATTTACAATATGGAGATAGTTATGCAACTGGACAATTTCCTTCGGTTTCGTTTTGTTCGCTGTTTTGGCCACGACCATGCACAAACCACACCCTTTTTTCTAAAAGAAAGCTAATCAAAAGTTTCGATTAATTCAGTAATTTATTCAAAAGTCACTTGGTGAACCGCGGACAAAGATTGTGCATGGTCACAGTAAAGATAACATGAAGCGCAATGTCACTGTTCTCCAGTTTCATAACCAGTCCATTTATATGGACTATGGTTGAGCACTTTCTCTTTGTCAAGAAAAAATAACGGTGAATAAAAGAAAAACGGCTGAAAACCAGCAAAAACAGAACACTGTGTTTAACTTATACTTGTACTTTATTTTTGAGGCCAAACGTTTACACCGCATTCCGTGTAAACAAAGATAACTTGTCTTACGGCATATCAGTTTGCCCAGCTGATACTTTCTGCATCAAAACTGTGCATTCTTCAGAACAATACATCGTCACTAGGGTTATTTAAAAGACAGCAGGCACTCCTAGTGCATCTATTAGAACAGGAAGCATTACGAATACTGAGAACATTTCAAAAAAAAAAAAAAAACACCTCCTACACTGATACCAGCTTGTATATTTTAAGGCAAGCGAATGACGGCAGGAGAGGACATTTTCACAACAACAGCAACACCAATTCCAAGAGTGATCTCTTCACAAACGAACAACAACCTTCATGACAACTTGAGATCCAATTTCATTTTAACTGATAACGGAAATATTTGCTGACGTTAGTCGAAGAATAACGAAAACAAGTGCTATTCTTAACCTCACCAATGATTTTCATTCCGAATGGTTTTTGAATCTCGCACAAATCGAAATAAAAGGAATGTATCATAAATATTTTAATAAAAGATGCTTGTAAAAATAACATTGGCTCATACTTTTGTACAGTATATTTCTGCACCCGCAAGTACGGCTAAAGAGAAGAACAAAAGCAATACTTTAATTGGTCACGCTATCTTGGAAAAAGGAATGACACGAGCCTTTTCTTCTTCTTTCTTTGTAATTTTTTTCTTAAATTAACATTATCTTTTATCGTTCATCATGTCTTCCAAAAATTTGACCAAGAATTTCAAACGGGAAAAGGCCTTTTTACTCGCGACATGTATTGGTGGTTTCGTGGAAACACGCCATGGAATTTTGACAGGGTAAATCTCGTCACCTTCGACAGCGAAAATGTCGTTCAAGGGGCAAAGACTTATACGACTCCAATACTAGTTTTCTTCTGGCTAAACAACTGTCTATTTAATATCGAGTTCGAGGGGGAAAAGGGAGAAAAAAGAATAAGAGAAGTAACTTAAAGTACGGTCGGAGACAATATAATATATATCTTTAGATACGCAGTGCAGTAACATGCGATCCGCGAATATGGCCGATCATGCATGTACTATCTGAGAGAAAAACGTTTAGAGGTTAAAGTTAGCCAAAATCCCGCGTTTATAATGTAAAGTATAATTTAGGACTAGTTCACAGCCACCCTCCCTCCCCCCCTCACCTCCTCAACTCCATTTGCCCCCCTCTTTCCCCCTTCCCCCCAAAAAGAAGGAAAACTAGTATGGCGATAGTAACTGACTTCTGTCTATATCTCTCAAATCACCGCAACACAAACAGAAAATTGCCCAAAAGAGACTTCTTTTTTAATTCTCAGTTGAATGGAACCATTTCATCCCAAGCTGTTTCACGCAGGTGTGGAATTTGGAAGCGGTGATGTCGATGATGGTGGGATTGGAGAGCCAATTGGCTGAGTCGGTGTGCCACTGGACTGCATAGGCACAGGCGAGTTGATCACAGGTTGTCCAGAGGCTAATCTCTGTTGTTCTTGTTTTACCACTGGGTCTACAAAGTGACATGTGAAATAGACAAAGTTAACCAACATAATAACAAAGCACTTTTCAAATGACTGTGAAAAGTAAGTACGCGATTGCAAATTTTGCTACGCTTAGTAATTAGTTAAAGAAACTCGCGCTAGATTATCAACCACAGAGAAGGAAAACCGAACTGAGCCAATCGCGATTTGCACGCGCGCTTTTTCCCGAGCTGTAAGCAAGTTACATGGAATTGCTATGAATTTGGATTGGTTCATTGCGCTGTTTGAACCTGCTGCGATTGGTCGAAGTAATTATTGGTTTTCGTCTTCCGACACTCAATCGGAAAACCGCTCTCATAATTGCAACTGATTCATGCAATGTTCCAAGGTAGAGGACGGCAAATTCAATCAACGTGCTGAACTAAAAGTCTTCCAAAAAGGCATGAGAAATTGGTGTTAAATGGTCATCTCCGTGGAAAGAAAAGGGGAAAAAACCAAGTGTCTAAGGATACGTTTTAAGTAAATAGAACGTGAAAAATTGTAATGAGGAATTTGCAAACTGCGTTTTCGATGCTTTCTTTTGCGAGGTAAAAAACGAAACTGTAAGGGCCATTTCCGAGTTCATGTCTGCCTCCTCTTCAAAGCGAGTCTAAGTGCGAATTTTTTCTTGTGAAATTTGCATTCATATGTAAAGTAGAACTAATTACCATCACGAAAACTTCGCACTTAGACTCGCTTTAAAGAGGATCCAGACATGAACTAGGAACTGTCCTATTACTGAACGCACTGATTGCAAATAGGAATGTGCAACTCACAGAAATATGGATGTTCCATGGCCTCCCTTGCTGTCAGGCGTTCCTATCATTAAATGAACAAAAGTCAATGTTATTATAATCCTCTTGCAAGTACTTCCATGGCCAGGTTTCTGTACAATTACTATGAGGAACACAGTATCACCATCACTCTATACTCACCGAAATATCATATCTTAGGAGCTTGTCCAACAAGTCAATTGCTTCTGGACTTACTAAAAGTTCATTTTCTGAGTGAGTAAATCTTTCCCATCTTTTTCTGGAATGTCTGCAACAATAAAGAAAAAGGATCTCCAATTAATAAAAGCCATTATTGTATGCTTGCACAGTTACATGATGACACTAAAATATGAGATGAAATATACATGTATGAGGGTACCTCAGATATCATTCACAACAGTGCGTAAAAGACGGGCAAGATTTAGACAATGGACCTGACATTTTTCAGCCAATGGCCCACACAGTTGAGCGACATCTAGCAGAGAACGCTCATCAACACTTGACAATTAATTGTTCAAAGCATTTTAGTCACACAAGCAATAGAGAAATAGAGTTGTAGCAAATCTGACGAAAAGGAACTAACTCATCAGGTCATAGCACAAACAAGCTTGACGGTTCCGACTCGACATAGACCTTATTCATAAATGGCGGTCACATTTATAATTCTTTAGTCCACGTGCAAATTAGCCTACCAAGCCTCATTTTAGAGCAAGAATTCTTTTCAATTCACTGTATGGTATCGAGGCTTGGTAGGCTAATTTGCACTTCGACAAAAGAATTATAAATTGGCCGCCATTTATGAATAAGGTCTATTCTTCCAGACTGTTTGATTAAAAGATTTACGTTTCAGCAGGAAAGGAAGCAACATGGAGCAGGTTGAACTATGCCTGAAGAAAACACAAGCCAAATTGACCAAAACTTGACAACATTTGCTTGAGAAAGTTGCCCTTGTCGAAGGCATCGTAACTCAAGCTTAAATTGTTTTGATTAAACTTGTCATTCAGCCATTGTAAAAAGCAAGGAATTGCATTAAATAGGGAGATCATCAGCTGGCAGACAGAGAATCAAAACCTCTTGGATTTCTTGTTTTTTTTCACATATAAAAATATGATAAGGCAAAGTGATGACATAATTCTTGTATGAACCAACGTAAAAATCTCAAAAAGAACTTGCCCATTGTTACCCTTTGAAAAGCACATTTTGTCAAGCCTCCACTGGAAGCACGACTCAAAAGTAGCTCACCTCCCGAGGATATCATTGAATCTTGGGTCTAGTTCAATATGGTACTTTTCCACATACTCAAACAGTTCATCGGTTCCTATAACTTTGGCAATTCTGACCAGCTGAGAGATAAAGATAAACAATTAAATGTTTACTTTTTAAAGGCCGGGATTTGTATGTCACTTGGTCATTATGAAATGGAGATGAACAACCGGCTAGGCTACTGAAAGTTTATAATTTCTCTTTCAAAGTTCTTGATACCTGAAAATTTAAGACGTAGGTCTCTGGGGAGGTCCACCAAAACCAATAGTTTTACTTTGTGTCAATAAATTTTAATTCAAGATCACATATTGGTAATGGTAAAGTACACACTATTCTTTGCTAAGGTATCAACATTAATTCATCACTTTAACAAGTGATGCACCATCTCAGGCCCGTATTGTTTTCGCTCTTTTGCATTAGATTCGGCACATGTAAAGTTCAACGTTTGAAAAGGGCCTGAGATGGTGCATCACTTGTTAAAGCGATGAATTAATGTTGATACCCTAGCAATGAGTAATGTGTACTTTACCATTACCAATATGTGATCTTGAATTAAAATTTATTGACAGAAAGTAAAACTATTGGTTTTGGTGGACGTCACCAGAGAAGTACGTCTTAAATTTTCAGGTATCAAGAGCTTTGAAAGAGAAATCATAAACTTTCAGTAGCCTAGCCATCTGTTCATCTCCATTTCATAATGGCGAAATGACTCTAACAACTCATTTGTGAGAAACCTGTAAATGGAACTCGCTAAACAAAGGAGGGCCAACAGCATTCTGCTCGAAGAAAGATGTTACACAACCGTAGCTTGTACTAATAACTAACTTGCTTACCTGGTCGTAGTTGTCATGTCCATGAAAGAAAGGCTCCTTTCTGAAAATCTTCAATAACAAAGAATTAAATAAAATTAATACACATGTACATGAAACAATATAATCATTAACTGACATAGTAAAAACTGACAGAAATAACGCAATTCATTTTATTATATGGACGGGAGTGTTTTAGCGGGAACCAAAACACTCCTAGAATCAATACGATCACTACATACGGGAACTACGAAGTGTAATTTTCGTACGTAACACGAGTGGTCATATCGGGCAACGATTTAACGATTCCCGCCTTTTTTCTTGCAATGCCTTGAAACAGAAGCACATGACCTTTAAGCGTTAACCTGCGACCAGGCCCATTTTAGCTTCGCCCACATGACTGTTCTCTTACGTCGTCGCTCGCTATCTCGCCAACTCCACAGAAACAAAAACAAAAACAAAAATTTTTTGAACAAAAACAAATTTTTTTGAACTGCTCATTTAATGCGTGGAAGAGATTCTCACCATACTGGCCAGCATGCAGCCAAAACTCCACATGTCAAGAGAATAGTCGTATTCCTGGAAAGGACAAAAACAATACTTTTTATCACTGATCACACAGAAGCAAAAAAAAAAAAAAAAAAAACTACCATTTCATACTGTCCTCCTCTCACTGAGAGCAATTTTTTTGACTCGCCTCAGGCCTCTGTTAGTATCACTATCCAAGATGTCCGCCGATAACTCTTACCAAAAATATTATGCCTGCTTTTTTCTACCTTCAACTCAAGGGAAACAGGGGTGCAGTGGTGAGTGTACTGGCCTTGCACCAGTGTCGTCAAGGTTTGCTTCCTGGACTCAGTGCCACCTGGATTGAGCTACAATGTACATGTACTGTTGGTTCTCTATTTTGCAAGCAATGTAATAGCCAATCAGGAACGCTCATTTTCGGAAATAAACCAATTATATTGAGAAAAGTTATAGACAGCACTTGCTCTTTCTTTGTGTCATGATTTTGGTCATGCCCTGAAAAAAACACTTTCTTTGGCATTGATTATTGTGGTAATATGCCCCGTGAGTCCACAACATTTTGACCACTGTGAAGATGATTTACAAATGCATTGTTGTCAATAAGAGTACAGTCAGATACGGCTGAACCACTTTCAGTTTGTTAAATTGTCTCACTAGTGGCAAATTGTTGTATCAGCCTTTTGATTGGTCGGAAGATTTCTTCGCTGGTGAAAAATGTTATCGTCCATGCGTTTTTATTGCCAAGTAGTTTGTTGAGCTTTGGCGTGCTCTGCCTGTGCACCGATGGCAGGAGTCAAATTTGTAAACATGGCAGCCAACCAGAGTATGGTTTTTACACTTTCCGTTCTTTTATTGCTTAGTTTTCTCCAAAAAATAGTTCAGAAAACCCAAAAAAGTTTTAAAAGTATTTAACCGAGGTATGGAAGGTAAACATTTCTCTTATTTCAAAAAATAACATTTTGCTACTTGTTTGAGGTCTTTTGTTAAGTACATGTAGTTTGATAGTCTCAATATTAAAACACTTACATGTACTGTATGATCTCTATGCTTTTATCATAAACAATTACTTCATGGCTGGCTCATTTGTAAGATTTTTATTACTCACTGGTTGTGAAGGAACGTTAAACTTACTTGTTCGCTTCTTCCACTCTATTTATTGGTTTACCAAACATTACGGTATTATTACAATGCAAAGAATACCACAGAGACACTAGCCCACCTTAAGCAGTGCATACCTGATGATCAACAAGTAACTCTGGTCCTTTGAAATATCTGGATGCCACTCTGACATTGTATTCTTGACCTGGATGATAAAATTCTGCTAACCCCCAGTCTATTAATCGTAGCTGATTGAAAATGAACAAACACACACAAAAATAAACATTTTCAGCTTCATTTGTCAAGGCTTGCTCATCATAGTGAAGGATGTAACTTATACAACCAGGAAAAACTGTTGGTTTTTTTTTTTTTGAATTGTGGAAAGTAAGCTTTTTTTCCCCGAAGATAAGCCGCAGCCCTGATTTCTAGCAACAATTTTTGGGAAAAAGGTGCAGCTTATCTGCGGGTGTTATGGTGAATTTCCAATTATCACGCACTCAGAAGCTATTGTAAACTAACAGGTTCAAATCTACCCGATTTTGAGCACAGGTGTAAGTCAGTAAGTCAACCTTTATGACCTTTTATCCATTGACTCCTGAACCTTCCCCAATTGACAAGTAAACTCGTCTGGCATTAGACAGAGTAAAATCTATTAACCAGTCAATACACTGTGGTTAAAATCAACTGAAAAATTGCCCTCAGCTCATACGTGTACAAGGGTTTTAGAGAGTGCGTCGGTTGGCAGTGGGACCACTGCAACTCTTAAATGATGAATGAATTATGCCTATACTGTAAGAATATGGCGATTGCTCAAGCTCGTTGTGGTTTTAGTAAAACTGAAACAAAAATAAAGTTTAACTTAGTTCCCTCAAACCACAAAAAGTTTTAAGTGCCAATAGCAAATTAAAGCGAAAAATTAATGTGAAGTGCTTTATGGAACAGGGTTCAAAATTTAAAAACAATTTCCAGTCACAATTTTGCAATGACATTAAAATTCTGTTGCAATTTCACAAATTGTAGTCGTAAAGTCATTGCATTGTATTGTTTTGCCAGCCACTTAACAAAACGAGCCTGCAGTACTTGTGTGTGAAGAAACAACTGAAAATAGCAAATGATCAAGATTGTGCACACAATTTTGCAGCTAAATTATGCCACAATTCAAAATTTACGACAAGAAACAAAATAGTTTTTTCCATTTTCTTTATATCTTTTAGCTAAAGTAGTGGCAAAGTGGCAACTGCTAATCATTTTTACATGTATTTAAAAAAAGATCCGAGGTGAAAATTAGTTGCAAATTGCGACTTCTCCAGATATTTTAGTGGCAACTTAGGAAAATACATTGTCTCCAAATATTTAACTAAAGATGCTTACCCCAGCTGACCTCCTTAACCCACTTTAGAAAAACACATACCTTTCTGTTGTCATGATCAATCATAACATTATGAGGCTTCACATCTCTGTGCATGATTCCCATGCTGTGACAGTAATCCAAGGCCTAAAGCAACAGAATGACTTTCATTTAATTCTATCTGCATGCATTCACCACAAAATGTATGTACTGTTAGACTGTAACAAATGCTTTTAAGTTACACACTAGTTAATATTCAGCAACCATACAACACAAAATAATACTTTAGCACTACCACCACTGAGCAATGAAGCTGTTCACACTAATATTTTGACTCCACTACCCAATCAGACACAACACGACTAACTCAATCACAACACAATTACTGTGTAGATACATGGGCATGTACATGTAGGACAACAAGTGCCACAAGCTGGTTTATTTTGCTTACCATATACATACAAACTCTGCTCCAGCATAACAATACATTAGCATACTTGATGGTACTGACCTCCTAAAAACTTGTTAACAGAAAGTACAGTGTACCCTGGGCACCTGCCGGATACGAAAACCTAAAACCCTTTGGAAATGAGGGAACGTATTCTCCAAACCCTATGCAAGTGCCACTACCCCATGGAGGCTAAGGGGAAAAGATAACAACAACAACAACAAGAAAAAGTAGGCGAAGAAAGCTGAACCTAGACTGATTCAAACGGTTCACTATTTGTATGACAAATTACATGAACCCATAATCCCCACCAGACAACCGGACCCAGTCCTCTGGTCAGTGCCGGCAAAATATCTATTTCTGCCAATTTTGCAGGCTACAAAATAATGTCAGAAATAGCATTTTTTCCTCAGATTTACCTTTTGTACAAACAAGGTACATACATGTACAGGTCTTTAGGAACTCAGAGGCTAGCTAATTTTGAATTTTAAGAAAATGCCATTATTTTGATTGCTTTACATCAAGAAATTTAAAATGATTCCAAAAGAAACTTGATTTCTGACTTGATAATGACACTGTATAAATGACATTGCATGAATGGTACTGTAAGGAATGATTTCATATTATTATTTAGCAATTTTTAAAATTAAATGAATAGGCCATTTCCGAGTTCATGTCTACCTCCTCTTCAAAGCGAGTCTAAGTGTGAAGGTTTTGTGATGGTAATTAGTTCTACTTTACATAAGAATGAAAACTAATTTTCATAACAAAAGCTTCGCACTTAGCCTCGCTTTGAACAGGAGCCAGGCAAGAACTCGGAAATGGCCTATTTAAGTCACTTCTTCATATTTTAAAATCCCAAAAATAGCACCACTTACCTTCAAAAGTTCATATAAGTAAAATCTGATGTCAAAATCAGTAAATTTCTGATAGAGTTGCTGTGAAAGAAATACAGATATCTTTAATAAATGTAAATTTATTCGACAATGATAGAATATCTGATTGTCATAAATTCCAGTAACTGTCACAGTGGTTTTATCAAGTTTTTGACATAAAGGTAAAAATTAAAGAGGTTCCCATCAAGACATTCTTAGCCTGCAATGCGTTGGGCATTATTTTGATAGGAATAATGCCACCACCTTAGATAGTAAAAGTCATGGAGTGCTGGGGAAAGTGTAAAAATGGTCCAGGGCCACTCACGTCTGTTTCTCAAAAGTCCCAAAAACGTTTCGTGCCGAAAAGCCATTTGTGAAACTGCCAACAGCTTGTTTTGAAAGCCGATCTTTTACCATGTTTTCAAGGTAACAAAAAAAAAAGGGCTGTGAAGTTTGAAGACTTAAACCCTCTCCGTTCTTGAGATACAAAGGGAATTGTGACACCCGTAGATGGCCCGTAAAGTTTCGGGACTTTTCGAGAAATGGGCCCCTGGTACTTCAAAATCGTACTTGAGCTCATTAATCATCAGTTTTTAAAAAGCCTTTGCTAACATAAAAACACTGGCTCTGGCTAAGACATCCTAAGATTTCTCTTAAATTTTATTTTGCTGCTCAATTTCATGAATTCCAATTGATAGCTATAATAATTATAATTGCCTAAGCAGGGTCTGAAGCAACTCACCTTAAAATCTGTGTTGTTAACATACTCGAAAACTAAAGCAGGTGTTCTAGACTGCAACAAGAAATACAATGTACATCAAGGCAAAAATTCTAAAATAGAGTTATCCCTCATAACTGCAAAACACTGTCATTCATCAATGTGTAAACCACACTCACAAATAATAATACATGTGTAATGAGAATGTCATGCATTAACTGGAAGGCTGTATCATTATGTTGAGTTTTAAGTGTTCAAAAATGAAATAGAAAAGCAGTTCCAGTGTTCCAGATAAGAGTAGGGTCTCGGGTCTATAACCCGACAAAGAAGGCTTCCCGTCCCGACAGATGAATGTGTGAGCCAAAGGGCCACTGATGGCACGACGTCTGGGTGACCCATCAAATGGTCTACATAACTCCCCACTTGAAAAAATTAAATGGATCGCTGAGTTCAAAGAAAATCTTGTTGGTTCTTGAACAATTTTCACCCCACAAAACCAGAATAAATATTCCTTGGATTTGTAATTTCTCCACTTGCTTTTATGCAGGGATTCTGATAGGATGCGGAAATTTTTGGCCATATTATGCGTAAATACGTGTTGATTATGCTCGGATTACGTGGATATTTAAACAATTTATAGAACTAATAATTACGCCCGTCTAATGTATTTACATGCTTATGGTAAATCAGGACTCGAAATTGCGACCAATAGAGTCGCATTTACGACTGATTTATTTCCCTTCGCGATATCGTCAATTTGCGACCAGCTTTCACCGTTAAAAGGGTTAGTAATCGGCATTTTGCTGAAACTTTTGCTAAAATAAATAAAGCAATAAAAAAATTATTTTGTTTTTCGTCATGAATTTTGTTTCTATTTGGAGATATGGAGCAAAATTGTGATGTGGTTGAACCATGATTCATTCCCTCGATCATCCGCCATTTTCAGTATTGTTTTAAACATACATATTGCGGGCTCCAATTTTGTTTTGTACCACTTTATTGCAATGATTCTCCCTACTTTTACAAAATTAATGATCAATTTAATCTCCTAAGTACTATAACTTGCGGCTATATTTTCATACCTTGTTGCATCTCTTTTAAAAAGTTCAAGCTCAGGGTATGTTATGAAACGGTTTAACTAGAGTCCAGGCTCATTGCCGAAAAAATTCGTAGAAACTTCTTACCAACTTTCATCTTGCAAACGAAATGGCGTGTTTTCTTCAATGTTCAGGAAAATAAGCGTTTCAAAGTAGTCAATCTCTTTGGCTTTTGTGTTTGTGAGGATGGTAAGCAGCTGATTTATCACTAATATCAGGCATTTCTTCAGTTTTATGCAGAAAATATTGTTATTATGCGGAGAATGCGGATTTTAGAGAATTATGCGGATCCGCACCACCGCATCCTGTCAGATGTCATGTTTTATGCCTCACATTTTTGTGTTAATACTGTTTAAACTCTCTTACGAATGGAAATGTAGCATGACATGCATTTTTCTTAATTTTTTCAGAACTCCTCAACACCAGATAGAGCAATTCACCATTAATTTTATTTCAACTGAATTATACATTAATTTAATGATGCATACCACTGGATCCTTGACAACATCAAGAAGATTAATTATATTGGGCCCTCCTCGGAGGTTCTCCAAGATCTTTATCTCCCGTTTGATTTTCTTCTTTTTAACAGGCTGTAAGAGAAATAAATATCATGTTTATATTGCATACAATAGTGTATGGTACTTTTCATGTTACATGTACATCAACTGTGGTACATCATTGTCAAAAACATTAATTTTGCAATAATTTTACATTACCATCGATGCAAATAGGAAACGAGATTTCAAATAATTTTTGTACAAAAAACGGTAACATACTGTATGTAAAAGATGGAAGCAAAAACGGTGAGCTACTGGCCAACATGCGAGCAAATGAAACAACCAAGAACTCCATGCTACATTTGTAAAAGTCCTCACCTGTCTCACACTCAGTAAATGTGAGAGGGGAGCAGGGGTGCAACTGCTGGCCAGCATTATAATAATATTATTGGTTTTTACCTTGTACAAAAATTTGCATTGAATGTATGAAGCTGTGAAGCACACTCAACCACATAGGCGTGAGCAATGTGCTACATAAAAGTAATAATTATCATAGCATCCCAATAAAACGAGAGTGTTTTTGAGTGGCACTAGATGCTGCTACCCTATTATAAAGCACCCCCTATCACAGGGCTGTCAATAAATTGAAAGTAGAAGGCTTATAATTAAAAGTTGGTGGCCATGAAAGTGAGCTGGGCTCACTTGACTGAGGGCGGAGAAATGTTCTGTATTAGAGCTTGCTTCCATGGCGCAGACACCATGTTATTTCGTCAGATTAAGCGCAAGACTGGGAACTATTTAGATAAAAATTAATCTTCCTGGCGTTCCACACTATTTGCACGAACGATTGAGCGCGAGCAGTTTTGTTGTGATTTCTCTTGTTTAACCCTCATAAAATATGCCGTCAATTTCACTCTAAACGGGGAGAATAATATTCTACATGTTTCTTTGATGATAATTTAACAAGTGTGAGATTTTTCATCTTGAGTGGTGGTAAAATGAGATGAAAGGAGCTGGTTAAAGATGGCTTTTGAAAGGCGGTTTTCGCCAGCGACTGGGCCCTCCTTATTGACAATTG
>NC_090892.1:64453282-64458282 GCF_036669925.1 Montipora capricornis | reverse complement strand
TCTCGTTCTTAAAGCGTTAGCAGGAGATAACTGCGTATCCATGTAGCCAGCTTTTTCAGGGTTATAACTTCAAATGGAGGGGTATTCAGCAGTTACTCCGAAATGTAGGATATTTACTTTTGAAGCACACTTTGCGCGTTCTGCAAGAATAATCATGAATGGAATTTTGATGCTGAACTGTCACGTGATCGTTGATGACGCATGACGACTTTGTGATAGCAAAAGTTATATTTTCAGATCATGATTGTCTGATTATAATTTTGTAGACCTTGGCACAGGCAGACCATGGGCAGCCTCTTTTGGGGGCGGGTATAAAACACAGTTCACATTCCACAGGTCACTCGTTGCAGGTCATTGTTTTGCATTTTTAAAAGTGACCCAAAACCCTCAATTTGGCTAACGCTAGGCCTAAAAACCCCAATTAGGCCTAGGGTTAAGGTGAAACAATGACTTGCAATGAGTGACCTGTGGAATGTGACCTTTGTTTTAGACCCGTCGCTCTTTTGGTGTGTTTGTTATCTACAAAAAAACAACAACAAAACAAAAAAATAATATGGCGGTTGCGATTCACTTGAAAATAAAGTTTGTAAGAAAATACTTTAATGAAAACAACAAACAAAATGTTGACTAAGTCCTTTTTTTTCTTTTTTTCACAAGCTGTTTTAAGCATTATTTTGCAAAAGTTTATCTTGAACCCCAGAGTGAAGAATTTTCTTTCAAACTTTATTTTCAAGCAAATCCCAACTACCTAACACTCCTACAGGAATTTTTTTTTTGTAGAAGGATACCAACCACACCAACAGATGGTGGTCTGCCTTCCATGCATTATCATTGCTGCATTATTATTTTTATTATCAGGAATATCAATGCATTCCTGAATACAGGCAAAGGGGGCACTATTTATCTTGGAGTTGTTGATGATGGAAAAGTGAAAGGACTACGTTTGACAAAATACCAGGTAACTCATGCAAGATCCTTATGGTGCGCGCATGCGCTAGGCAAATTGTGCTCCAGATAAAGACAGTTTATTAGGTGGAAGAAATTACTAGCTCTCTAGGCCAAACAAGAAAGGAATTTGCACAGAATGCAAATGTAACCTCACCAGTGTTCTGGATGTGGCACTCACTGTTAAGGTTGGTCTGCTGTACTTTCTTTTATGTATCCCTGGCTCTGTGCCTACATGTAAAATTAATATTATGGGGAAAATCAAGACTTTCTTTCTTCCTCTTTAAATTAGTTAGTACTAGCTATTATTATTAATTGTTTATCTAACTTGATTCACAGAAAGATCATGTCAAAGTTGCTGTTAAAGATGCATTGAGCAGATATACTCCTAAAGTCCCAGAAGAATGTTACAAAGTAAGCCCTTTGTTACAGTGACTCATCCCGTAGTTTTTGTTAATGGCCTTTCAGGATGAAAGTGCTTCTTTTGATTTTGATAATTATTGTTCTTTTATGTTAACATTATGAAATACATGTAGGTCAAAAGTGAGTGCGAGTTTTTAGTCATGCGTTCCATACTCTGAGAAACAGATGAAAGGCACAACGCTGAAGGTCCAGAAATATTTGGTGTTACAGTTTTGGCATTTTTCTATTAAAATTCTGTCATACGCATACACTGTAATTTTACATTTCGCAACTTGGTATCACAGCTTGTGCAAAGCAGGAGTGTTTTACCTGTTGTAGTTTAGGGAGCCAAGAACGGTTGTGGAAGACTTGACATTTTAGTTATTAAGCCATTCCCAGCTTGGCAAAATGCAAGGACAAATGGACTGAGTGACCATATTTTTAATGAATAGCAAACTGCACGAAAGGTTGAAGTGCCAGTTTTGGATTGCGGAAGTGTGTTTAAAGATTGTGATCTGCACAAGGTTGGAGTACTCTCAACTCCAATTGAAGAAATGGATGCATCGGCATTGAATTATTGGCTGAGCAAATTTGATGGAAATACATGCACGTAGCACAAAAGTGTGCAGAAAGAATAATCCTAGGCCTCCAAAGACTGTGTATGGCATTGTATGTGGAATCTGTTGCTACCTTGAAAAGAAGAAGTGAACAAAATTTTTGTTAGTAATATGCACTGAAATTTAATTCATTGGGCAGGTGTAAAACTCATTCACATAAAAGTGTTTGATCTGAGATTAAACATGGTTTTTGTTCAACTAAGATCAAAACCCTGATAAAAGATGTTGGTCTGGTGTTTCATGAATTGGTACCATCATCCATCCACCTGACCTGAATAAGTGGCATTTATTGGGTGCACGACAGCCACTTGATAAATTACTTTTAAGTTTGATTCATAATAGATGTTGATAAACTACAAGTGTTTCTTTGTTTTCAACTTTATTTAACTGTAAAAATTTATGTTACTGTAATCATAAAATGTGTTAGAATTTTCTTTAGGTTGAATTTGTACCAGTTGTAGAATATACAGAAACAGATGACGTGGAACTTCATCCTCAGCAGCAAGATGATATGGATGATATGTTAGTACATGCAGCTGTGTTTTTTTTCCTGTTCTTTATTGTGGCAGACTTGTTACATGTGTAACTCTCCCTGTGTCACCGGGAGACTCCCGATGTTTGTCCTTTTCTCCCAGTGTCTCCTTGTTGCTAATGCTTATTCACATCATGATGATTATAGAAATTACCTTCATGATAAAAAACCTTGCAATATAATTGGAGTAGAAATAATTCCTGACATTTATTTTTTTTATATATATGGCTTACATTAATTAATTTTAGGTTAAAAAAGAGAAATCAGAGATACAATGTAACACTGATCTACATGTAATACGTCCCAGGGCAGGCTTCCTGTGTGGCCTGAATAAAGGAGAGACAATTATTTAAAAAAAAAAAAAATGCTGGATCGTCTCAGTAATGAGTGGAAAAGCGTTGCTTTGTATTCTAGTTTTGAGGGGTTGGGTTTTGGGTGTAAATACCTTGTAGGGGACTTAGTGTCCTATTGTATTTAACACCCATCTTAGGGTGAATCTGTAAATAAAAAATAAATCAAGAAATCAATCAATCAATCAATACTTGACATGTATACTTGGGCCCTACATGGCCACCATACTCCAGCTTGTTTTTCAGCATACACCTTTGATAGTGGACATCCATCCATGTTATGGTCAATTGACACCTGTCATTTGACACCAATATCACGTTACCATAATATTATCGTGGACTAGAGTTTAAAGCTCATAGAGGTCAGCTGGTTTTTTTGTAAAGTTGACTGCTGATCAGGTACTGGGTTTAGATTGGATTGCAAGCTCAAGCCAGGTTAATCTACCGGTACATATTAATTTTCAAAGAAACAGCACAGATCGTTGATAACTGACAGCAATAAAGCCCTCTAACTTATTAGTTAAGAGCTGGTAGTACTTTATGTTCATATCTATGAATCTATCAATTTTTGCATTAAAATTCATAAAATTAAACTTGCCTTGTAATTTTGTTGTGACAAACACATTCTCGCATTGCTAGACAAGTTGCTGGATGGGTAGTACTCTAGGACAGGCAATCTTTTATGCAACTTGTCACATTTTTGATGATGACTTGAGGTTAAAGGAATGTTTCATTGGCTCCATTGCCTGCATTGCGAGACAAGTTGCACAAAGAATTTCAGTCTAACAATGCCCTTAGATTTTTTAATGTGTGCTATATGCTTAGCCAATTCAGCGGGTCTTATTGTACACTGGTCACCCCTACTTTATTTTGGAGTTTTCTTTTGTTCCTTGGTTCAAAGACCTAGAGTCATCTACAAACAGTGTCTTACTAACATTGTCTTCTTGGGCTGTACTGTCCCCCACCTTTCCTCAGACGGCTTCTTGCAACCCACTTTGGCTAGCTACATGTACATGTACACCTAAGATGCACTTTTTTTTTATAATCATTATGGTATTCCACTTGTACCAGTAGATTTGATGAAACTGATAGCAACCGAATGAGACCTCACCTATTGCGAACACCACATTACTGCTGGTGTGACAAGGAAGCCGTGGATACTTTTCGGAAGGTGAGTTGAAGAGAGTCTCAGATGTAAAGTGTCTTTAGGGTTACAATATATACAGCACTTTTTTGGGGTTCATGGAAATAGACAGTGTATCTGATGCAACACAGACACCCTGTTATGGGTAAATTCAGACACTTATTGACATGGCCTTGAAACACTGACTTGAAAGCCATGGACACCTTTAGGAGAATGATAGACTTACATGTGTACAATGTACCTTAGTTGGTGCTGTACATGTAAATAAGAGGCATTAATAGCAAGCTAAATCCACAGATATTAATTAAACTACTAAGAATGCACTACAGAGATCAAAAAGGAATATTAAGACCCATCTGCAAAGATTGGTTTACATACAGGAGGCTGAAATTAGTCATTAATGCTCTCAATGACAAATAATGATCTAGCATGCAAGCAAAAAACATGCAAGTTTGCAACCACAAAGTTATATAGAAAGCTCCCTGCCCTGCGTGAGTACCAATAGGGTGCCCTTAAGATTCATGAAGGAGGAATGCATTTTTCAAATGTTGGGCATATACATGTAGCACGTATAATTCAACACAATATCTGATTCATTAATTGTCATAGTGTAACTTGAAGTGCTATTGTTAAATGTTTGTATTTCCAATAAAGTCCATCTGATCATTAGCCCTAATAATGTGCCCACAGGAGGACAGAAAAAAATCTGACCAGATTACAAGTACGGTAGGTTGTATCCATGAACTTGAGATTAAATCACAGATGCTGTGAGGACTGAGCTACAAGGTTCGATGGGAGCAGGATGTGAGAATTTGAAATGTCATTTCACAACAATGGAGATGTAGGCCTGGTGTACAAAGGAGGGATGTGTTTTTTTCAATCACTAGGCATCTTAAATTTCAATAGAATTAAATGACAGTGTATATCTGGAGGTCCAGACCTGTAAGTTCCCATGTAAACTCTCACCCTCGCCATTTTTTTTTAAATCGCAAATTGGTTGGCATTGAATA
>NC_090892.1:64420782-64450782 GCF_036669925.1 Montipora capricornis | reverse complement strand
ATTCAAATGTAATTATATTCATAACTGTCTTGCTTCTTAACACAAACATGTACAGTATTTAAAAAATGCAGGTGTTTCTCTGAATAGTAACCATTTTTGAAAATTTTATTACATATTGCTCATCATGCTACAGAATAAATTATGCCCTTTTACTGAACCATGTATTCATGTTGGCGACAGGCTCATAAAAAACACTGGTGCATGAAAGTCTTAAACATGCTATCATCCCCCTCATTGTCTGGGTACAGTGATGCTGTAATTTTGTTTTGTGCTCTACCCCACAGAAATTTAGCATTTAGAGACAATATTAATTAAAAAGCACTTTAAGTTCTAGTAAAGGCATTAAAATTACTAAAACAAGGCACTCCCTTATCCAAGAAGAGTGTTGGAATTGGATGTTGACAGTTGGTTTGTCTGTTATTACAAAAGAGTAGTACTATCAAAATACTAGAATCGAATGTGAAAGTAAATTAAAAAAAAAAAGAAAACCAGGCAGTCAACCATCAAAGCAGTATAACCCAAGCAAGCATGGCTTCACTACAGAGATACATGTAAGCACAAGCATGTGGCTGATTGCTACATGTAAAATACATTGTATGATTACATGTGCAACCAAACTTCAAATTGTTAATGTAGTCGTCTGCCTATGGCATCCTACACAACAATACTAAAGCATAATTCATAATAGATAAGCAAATAGAGGATGCTAGGCCCAGAAACTCTTCATATCTCTTCTCCGACAAAGGCAATATTTCCATCGTTTGTGACAGTCTTGACCAAAATTAATTGAGGAGTCACAAAAGTTTAACTCTGACTTTCTCCAGGAACTGCAGTAAAGATCCTCAAGCCATGCATCTGTTTAACTTCATCTGCTAAGGCCTAAAAAAAAAAAAAAAAAAATCCATGGTGTTTTGGACATTCTTAGAGGTTTATTATAACATTTTGAGTTTTCTGTTTATTTATTATCTTGAAACAACGCGAGAACTAAGACTTGCACTGCACAAGGACTGGACACCAGTTGATTTGAGTCAAGAGTGGATGGCGTCAGAAGTACAC
This sequence comes from Montipora capricornis, assembly GCF_036669925.1. Taxonomy (NCBI): domain Eukaryota; kingdom Metazoa; phylum Cnidaria; class Anthozoa; order Scleractinia; family Acroporidae; genus Montipora; species Montipora capricornis. Next base: position 64,449,726 of record NC_090892.1, on the reverse strand, counting down.
AAGAATGGTGTGGACAGATTTTTCAGAGACTTTTATCGTTCCATGAAACACTTACCCTGGGTGCCAGAGACTTTTCTAGCGCGGTTTCCGGTTTTCAGTCAAGTGGCTTCGGCCTACAGCTGTGTCGGCCTTTGGCCGACACCGAAAATTCCCGCCGCACGCGAGAAAAACCTCTGGTGCCCAGGGTATGAAACACTGAGTTTGTAAGCCATTTATTAAAGTTGCCATACATGTATGCATGGCCTGTGTGATCAGCATTAGAGCTGCAGGTATGCGCATGGCATCACCAACATCTTACGTTGTATGGACTTTCTTTTCTTCTCTTCCTTGCAGTAGAATGTCCGAAATAGAATCAATTTTCAATAGCCTTCCAAATGCTAGCTTGAATCCTACTATCTTTCTCGTTTTAAAGTGTGTGTGTGTGTGCGAGAGTTTTTTTTTTTTTGGGGGGGGGGGGGGGTAGCTTTTGGTATGGATCACGGAGTTCAGAGGGCAGCCGGAGAGGTTTAATAGCTGTAGGAAAAAGGTGGGGGGGGGGGGGGGTGTTGCCCCCAGCCTCTCCCTCTCCACAGCCCCTCACGCAAGCATGAGCAAGAACTTAATTCATGCAGCACTCTCCCGTAAAAGTGAAACATCATCACCTACATGTACAACAGCAACATGTTAATTTTGCAGACACACTCATCTGTAATATCATACAGAGTATACCGCAGCGGTTTCAAAAATACTGGCAGCCGACGAAAAGCATGAGCGACGTACTTCACTCACAAAGGTCAGCTACTTTTTTCCCAGAATTGAAAAATCTAAAGCCCGATTCTTTCAATTCCTTTAAGGATGGTGCCTACTAATTCAAAGGTGTTTTTGCGCGGTTTACTGAATATGCGGGAAAAGCAGATCTTAACAAGTGTTATTGAAATCCAAAAAGAAAATTGGGGATAACCAAGCATTTTTCGAAGATAATTAACAATATTTGTAAAAAGCTATAAAATACAAAGCAATGTATGATGTTCTTTTCCAAATTGAAGGTTAATTATCTCTGAAAAATGCGTGGTTACCCCCAATTTTCATTTTGGATCGTAAGAGCACTTGCTAAGTTCTGCTTTCACCGCATAGTTTTGATCCGCGCAAAAATATCATCGTGCACCGATGGCTGAGTTGGTTGAGCATCGGGCTGTCACGCGGTAGGTCACGGGTTCGAACCCCGGCCGGCTTAGGATCTGAGAAGAGTAAAGTCGCGGGTTCGAACCCCGGCCGGCTTAGGATCTGAGAAGAGTAAAGAAAGGAGTGCTAGTCGCGGGTTCGAACCCCGGCCGGCTTAAGATCTGAGAAGAGTAGAGAAAGAAGTGCTACCTTAGTTTGTAACTTCATCTGCAAATGGTTAGACTTCGAGTCTTCTCCGATAACCACTATAAACCGTAAGCCACGTCTCACAAATACCTTCTATGTTCATAAGTTCCCTGTGCGACGTTAAAGGACCCACACAATATTCAACTCTCAGGATCTTAGAAAAACTGAGTAGAAAGTGTTGCCTTTGAAATTTAATCTGCTAATGGTTACGCCTTTCAAGTCTTCTCGGATAAGGACTATAAACCGTAAGCCACGTCTCACAAATACCTTCTAAGTTCATAAGTTCCCTGTGCGAACGTTAAAACGACCCACACAACACTCAGGATCTTACAATAACTGAGGAGAAGGTGGTGTCTTTGAAATTTAATCTGCTAATGGTTAGCCTTTCAAGTCTTCTCGGATAAGGACTATAAACCGTAGCCCCCGTTTCACAAATACCTTTTATGTTCATAAGTCCCCTGTGGGACGTTAAAAAACCCACACACTATTCGATAAGAGTAGGGGATGGAGTCCCCGGTGCTGTGGCTGTCCTGTTCTCTCCAGCAGAAGTGGCCGACTTGGCAGTGATGGCTCTAAAAGAGACTTACGATGTATGAGGCCACCTAATGGTGATAAGCAGAAACAGCCATAAGTTACAAAGGGACTTTACGGAGTGCTGAACATGTAGATGTAGATGTACGAAGAAATCTCTACAAGGAAAGGTTACGTTTTTGCAAACGTTGACCGCGTAAAACTTAAATTTCAACAGACTTAACTAATCGAAGGTAATGTGAAGTGCTAGTTTTCTACCCATATGGTCATATCTACCTTGGTCAGAGTTTTTCCCTGTCCTTGTGTGGCCCATTTCCATGAGTAGGGCTAATGCTCACATGGTTCATTTGGGTAGAAAACTAGCACTTCACATTACCCTCTAATAGTTAAATCTCTTCTACAGTCGCGACAAGTGTTTCCATCTCAAGCGAGACACTTTTTCGAGCGTTTTCGCAAGCTTTGGGCCAATCGCCCCCGCAAATCTTTGCGGCATTTCAAGCGAACGGAACGTTGAATTCGACAAACAGCTCTCCCAAAGTTCATTCGAGGGATGAGACACATGCATCAAACATGTCGACATCTAGCACTTCCAGCTCGTTACCAACATCAGGTAATGTCGTTGTTCCCTCTTTCATTTCCACCTATTCTACCGTGGGAAACCCCGCGGTATGGACGTATATCTATGACAAAATTCAATGATCAGTATTTGAAATAAAATCGTCCAAATCATGAATGCATCAATCCAAAGCTGAATGGCAACAAGCCGATTCTACAAATGGCCATCACGGAAAGAGGCATAACGCAAAAAGCCATAACGCAAACAGCCATAACGCAAAGAGGCATAGCGCAAATAGCCATAACGCAAACAGCCATAACGTAAAGAGGAATAACGCAAAGAGGCATAACGCAAAAAAGGCATAATGCAAATATTCATAACGCAAACGGCATAACGGCATAACGGCATAAAACGGCATAAAACGGCATAAACGGCATAAAATAATAAAATTTCCAAAACACTCGTGCAATTAATCCTTAATAGTACTCGGCCTCATGTGATTACCTATACAAAAACTGATCATTGAATTTTGTCATAGATATACCTTCAGACCTGGGGCTTCGTCAGTTGCTCAGCCACCTATCATGGCAATCTCCGCGCAATCATCGTTCGTTTATCCTGCGCATGCCTGCCCTTCAACCGGTACAATCTTCTTCTCTCCCACGCGCCATCAGTTGGCAAGGCTTGTGTAGTCGGTCGCAGCCGTGCACCGGTACCGAGTAAGCTGGTTTCAAAAATAAAAAGTGACATTTTCGCAGAACTCGCCGACCTTTTAAGCCGCAGCTACACGAGCAATTTTTGTCTCGCGCCGGTGATGCGATTTTTTTCAGATTTTGTCGCGCGGCCCGCGCGCCAGGGTGGCTACACTTGTGACAAATTTTGGCGACAAATTAAAGGCCTCGCGTATCGCATACTTCAAGAGACCTGGGCACTATAAACAGACATTCCTACTTTATATTTGATTTCATTGGCTAAAAATTCTGTAGTGGCGTCGCAAGCGCGGGCAAAAAGTTGCAGGGTGACTACAAGGGCAACTATCTCTGCGATTTTGTCGCGAAACTTCCAACTCTGGCGACTTTTTTCTTGCGATTTTTTCACCTGTCGCGTCGCCAGTTCAAGGGTGGCTACACGTGTGATTTTTATCTCGCGCTGGCAACGCGACAAAGTTTGAAAAAAAAAAATTGTCGCGGCTTTAGCGGAAAACTTACGAGCGCAGGAGTCCGAGCCCCATACGCATTTTGATGGCAAATTGGTTATTGACCCAGCAAGGAAGCGTGTGCTGGAGATCACCGACATTCTGACTTGGATTCAGGCGTTTACCATCTGTTTGGATCTTCTGCCGTACTAACCCAGCCCGCGCGCTGGCGGGACCTACCGCAATACAAATTAAGCGATCAACTTGTGAAGCGATGATCCTCGCAGTTATGAAGTCAACGCAATTTTAGCAATTGTGCATAAAAGAAGCCTGAAAAATTCAGGACTTCTCTACGCAATTGCTAAAGCTGCGTTCAAAATTGCGACGATCATAGCTTCACTTGATTTCATTTCCGTAGTTCAATATATGATTCATTTTATACATCATTTTGTTCATTGCAATACGAATTATCAATCTTGCAAACTTCTTGCCAACATCCTGGACTTGCCAGGCTGAAGTATGACATTGCATTTAGGAAGGATATTCTACCTTCCGGCCTTGCTGATTGGTCGAGAATGAACTTGGATTTATACAATTTTCAAACCCAAAGTCCCGTTGTAACTCAGTCATCACCTTGTACGCTCATTAGATGTCCTTTTGGTCGAGGCCGATACCGTCATGTTTCTGAGCCGGCGTTGTGATGGTGATCATCCTCACGTTAGTTGTCCCTCTCGAGCCAGTAAGGGGGTTTAGCAATCCCACTCCCTCACTCCGTCTGGCAACAAACGCCGCCGGTGTTGAATTCTCGGTTGCCACGACTACGGAAACTGTCTCTTGTGTTAACAGTGTACAAAAAATTTCGTTGTTTTCTTCGGATGTTCACAGATATGTCCAGGTTTGACCCTAATTAGATGCACGCGGATTTCAATAAGTGTCAGGAAGTGTCCCCTTCCTCTTCTCGCCAACTTCAACATCACTCGTGTCTCGAAATACAGACAAAAAATGTCATAAAGTGTCCCCCAAATGCTGCTCTTTAAGTTACGTTATGTTATTAACTGCTGCATTTACCCAAGGCTAAAAAAAGGGCAACCCTTAGCTTTACCCTTACCTCATTGTTGAAAATAGGTAGCAAATGCTTAGACTTAAAGAGACACCTCGTGTTGCATGCCAAAATTGGGCGTGCATCTAATTAGGGTCAAACCTGGACATAAGTGTCTGTCCGTCTCCACTTATGTCCGAGACGGATGTTGTGTTCAATTGACCTGGCATACCAGAACTGGGTCACTCCTTGCAGCAGCCGCTGCTCCCTCCTCACAAAGTTTCACCAATTAGAGTGGACAGACATCACTGAGAAGTTTGAATGTGTGCCCCCGAGTGCCTCTATCACTCCTAGCCTTGCTTCTGGCAGTTTAAAACTCAGAAGTGTCACTTCTACCGTGCAAATGTTTTGGTTCCTTCTACCTGCCGTGTGCTCTGGCTTCCCCAGCCATGAGCCCCTTTGATCTCCCAGCACAGCACATAGCTCGGAGGTCTTGGCGGCTTGGCGTTGGGGCTCAAGGCTGGGTTGCGGAGTTGTGCCAACCATGGAAGCGTTATTCCATCAAGAGGCTGGTTGCCAAAAGTGGAAGTTGGATATCCCAGGTACCCAACCTCCACTAAGCGATGCAGTTGTTAACCTAAGATTAAAACTCGTTTTGACAATAGCAACCTGATCATTGATTTTACTTTTGAAATGTGTTGTTTGGGAGCAAACTTTTAAAAATTGCATGGCCCCAGACACCCCTAGAGAAAGGAGAAAGGGGCTGTTAAATTATCAAACCACCCACCAACTTTAAATAATTATTTTAATGATCAGAAACCCCTGTGCACAGGTGTAAGTGCAAGTTGTTTGAATTACCACAGAAACTGGGTTACTTTTTAATTTTGGCTTACTTGATTTATGAGCCTATGTTGTTGCACTTGTCTTTTTCCTCTGAAATCTTCAGATTCCACAAATATTTCATACATGGACCCACAACCTCCTGTAAATGAACAAATGAGTATCAACGACAATGCAATTAATAATTCCTGTGCTTGAAATAACATCAAAAGAAAAATAATAAAAAGTGATGATGACAAGTGACCTGAAATATCCTTCACAGTAATTTGAGAGGCAGTAAAACTTTTCTTTAGAATTTCTGCAATTTTCTTTTCTCCTTCTGACTCAGCTTGAACTTGAAGAGCTCTTAGGAAAACCTGCAGGTGCTGCTGACACTAACAGAAAAATAATAAACACAAACAATCCCATTGAATTAGTAATATTGCTGTAGAACTTTATATAGCCTATTGGAAAGGAGGAGAGATGATTGCTGAACTACTGATCAATTTGTAACATGTACGGTACCGTTATAAACTTATTAATTATTGATACACATGACTACATAAATAAATACATTGTTTTAATGCAGTGATTCTCACAGTCTGAGATTATACACCATGTGTCAAGAAGCTGTCTGTGTAAAATAGAAGACATTGAAAACAACAAAAAGAAACTTGACTACAAGTAATTGACAGATGTCAAGACTGTGATGTTCTGCAGTCCCTTAACTGTTTATTTATGTCAGTTTGGATACAATGCAATAATTGATTGTCTTATGGTTGCTAATGCATTGTAGTTGAGTGGATCTAAACTGCTTTAGTAAAATGAAGATCATATGCTCAACTCTTGGGACATTGGCCAACTGTCACTAACCATTATGACACAATCATACGCACTCTATTAGGCTCTGCCTCAGTCATGGCCTCTGAACAGTAATGTTTGGCAGAGCATACAGAAACCAACCCTAAAACAAACTTGGCTTAAATTTCTCCAGAATTCCCCGACACTAATTTGCATATCAGTAGAATGATGTACACAGTACCCCACTCTTTACATGGTGCCATTTACATTAGGCAGCCTATTCTATTGTTATGACAACACAATTAGTGCTACTAAGTAAGTGAAGCTCCTAAAAACCCAATAATAACATTGGTATTCTGAAGTTACTCCTTCAACTTTATTTAGACATTACAGATGCCTTTTTGTTTATTATTAATGTAAACATACGTATATTGATGGCAGGTAAATGAAAGAGAAAAGTGATTCTCACACTTATTATCTGGAAAATTTATTAAGCAATTGCCAAACCAGACAAATCATCCAAGGAAAAAGTTCTGGCAATGACATTCCGCCTGCAATGCTCAGTACCAACTGAGCTAAAGGCATAAAACCTGCCACTCAGTTGGGATAAGGTCAATTTCTTGGGCTCATGTGTTCCCTGAAGGGACTCAATGAATTCATGAAATAAATGTATATTTGTAGTTATGGACAAAAGAGGGAAGTGGTACTCACCTTTATCTGGAAAATTTAAGCAATTGTCTCTTACAGACACCTGAAGTTTTTCAGGTGGCTTCAACCTCTGCGATGACTGAGTGCAATGCTCTAAAATTCAGCTTGGCAGCGAGGCCTAGAGGACACAAAACTGGATGAACATGTTTATTCATTTCTTTTGTTTGTGTCCTTTAAGCCTCACTATCAAGCTGAATTTTAATAATCGAAAGTGGTCTATTTGTTGGGCTTACGTGTTCCTGCGAAAGCACTCCATGAAAAAATTTACGGCTATTTGAAGTGTGGGTTACAGGCGAGAGAGAAAAGTGATCTTCCAAATTATCTGGTCAATTTATAAAGCAATTGTCTCTTTCAGACACTTGAGAAATTAAAAGGTGCCCAACAAAAAATTGACCTGCTTCCCAAATGAGTGTCTTCAGCTTTGCACTGGTATCACAGAGTTCATGTCTTTGAACACCATTAAAGCCACCAGAATCTTTCAGGTGAGACAGTACAGATATTAAATTAAAGTGCAAGGATCACTTCTCTTTCTTCCATAATAATATAATTATAAATGTGCACTTCAAATGGGGAAGATATCTGTTTACAAACATTGCTTTTGTTATTCTAATGTGCCAACCACAGAACAAAAGACCCTTTGTTTCGACAGCCAATGAGGCTCTTTCTAGTTGGCACATTAATGACAATTGCTGACGTCAACGATATCTTCACAAAATTTTCATTGGTGAAATATTAAAGTTACGTAACAAAATCTCTAACGCTGCATGAGCGTGGATGCATTCATATCGATCGCCAAAATTGACTTCTTAAGCACTGTAAGCTCTGGAGATCGATTACAATGAATTGAATACCTACCAAAAGCCGTACTTTTCCCCACACCACCAAACTCATTACGAGTTTTTAAATAAGTCGAAGATAGATTGGTGATTTTTACATGAACAAGATTTTAGCTGCTGTACGTTATTGCTGCAGGCCTCTCATTCCCATTCTTCTTAGTTTCCTCAATGCGCTCCTCATGCCCGGCAAATGGCCTCTTCTTGCGATATGTTTGAGCGTCGTTTGGCAACTGATCCAGATATTCGAATATTTAACGACTGAAAATAGCGTTCAAATCCAAAGAAGAGGTAAATCTCTTTTCTCCGTCGCCTAAAAGCTCCTTGCGTGCATTGTGTCGTATTCTTTAGCTTGGTCGTTCACAGGGACTCACACAATCCGTTTTTTGTAATTTTATAACAAATGTTGGATCCACTGATTGCTTCTTCTGTAGCAGTATGTCGATAAATAATATGCGCCTGGGCTGAGGCGAAAAACGACTGTACACTGCGTTAGTACTCCATGGACATAATTATTTATCGATTATATATATCGCTACAGAAGAAGCAAACGGTGAATCCAAATTACAAAATAATGGTTACACTTGTAAACAGATTGTGCGGACTCCCTGTGGGTCGTTCTCCCGCCCAAGATGGTGGGATATATTTACGATGTTGTTAGGGCCTTTGGGCTGGCTTCGGATTGTTTGCATCAAATTGAGCCCTTAAGATATTTTTCCAGAGGTGTGGCTTTAACGTCAACTCTGTGAATCACATTTTTAAGATACTAAATTGAGGGTACAAATGTTTGCACCCTATCTGGTTGGGAAAACTGGCTAGGAGAGGTGATGCAGAGTTAAAATTATGTTAATGATTATCACTATTCTTTATCATATCAAGGGGCAACATCAAAACAACCAAGCTATGTCCTTGTTATAGGAATTTTGTCAGCAAGAGGCAATCATGAACAACGCCAGGCAATTCGCAATACGTGGCTTGGTCATGTTTTGCAAAACCCATTTCTACAAGAAAGGTATGCATGTTTACAACTCGAATATTTAAAGAAAATAGTGATTAACTGCCGACCAGTTGGCTCAATCGGGAGTGCACTAGACTTCCATGTGGGAGGTTATGGATTGGAGCCCTGGCTGGACAACACTCAGGATCTTGAAAATAACTGAGGAGAAAATGCTGCCTTTGTAACTGCATCTGCAAGTGGTCAGACTTTCCAGTCTTCTCGGATAAGGATGATAAGCCAGAGGTCCCATCTCACAGCCCTAATGTTCATTAACTCTGTGAGTTGAAACTCACATTATTTGCAAAGAATAGGGCACGAAGTTCCCAGTGTTGTGGTCTGACCTTCCCAGCATGTGCAGAGGGACCATGGTTGGCTTGGCAGGATTCAGTGCTCAAAATAAAATAAAAAAGTGTTTTCTTTGGGTAGCCAACCTTCTAATTTTACCAAAAACCAGTCGCCCAGTAAACTTTCTGGTCATCTGGGATGAACTTTGAGTACTGCAAGATTAGCTTGAAGTACTTCTGTGTGAATGTCAGACCACAGCCAGAAGTCAGGCTACTTAGCCAAGTGCCGAAGCCTCACTCAAACTTCAAACTCAGTTCCATCTTCACCTTATGGTACACTATTCGCAACTATATTTTACCTTCTTGATATTCTTGAGATTTCAATTGGTTTCTCTTAAGAAAACTTAGTCTGCTTAATATATGCTGCCTGAATTTCCTCGTCAATAATCAACATGGATCATTGTGAGCTACCTGCACTGCCAATTATCGAACTGCCAATTATTGTCATGTAGGAGAAGACTGCAAGTTTCAACTTTTGTAATTGCCGATTACAGTCAGCCCTTGATCCTGGACAAAAGGACATAGGAATTTTTGGGTTTTTTTTTTAGCTTTTGGACCATAACTTGAAAAGGCCAATGTTACCCCCTTTACCCACCCAACACATTGTTGCCTAGGAAGAAACATTAAATAAGCTTTCCCTTCCTTAATGTTGCTTTGGGAGAAGTGGAAAGGAAAAAGTGTCTCAACAGGATTGTTGATACATTTTCTGATAGTTTTGTTTATAGTTTGTTACTATTTTTCTTTGTGGTAGACTTATTGTGAAATTTATAGTTGGTGATGAACCATGCTCAGTTCCACCTACAGACAGGATTGATCAATACTCCTGCCAGCCAGAGATGCTATTTGATCCAGGTATTCATGATCAGTGATAAGCTACATAGTAAATAATTATTAACCCATTCGCACCTAAATTGCCCCCAATCGGCAAGTAAAGTCACCTGGTGTTAGGCAGAGTAAAATCTCGTTCTCAGATTGGGATGGTTTGAATATTGACCTTGCATGACATCATCCATTGACGTCATCATCTTCATCATCATCATGGTCATGGTCGTCATCATCATCATCATCATCATCATCATCTTGATCCATCAATTTCTATACTTTAAATTTTGGTACCAACGGCATTGACACCCTTGCCGTGATATTCTATGCTATGCTATCTTGCAAGTCTTTAAAGACTGATTTATTTAACCTCTTTATGTCAAGTTTTGGACAGAAACATCATTGCACACAGAATCCCCAAGGGAGCTGTTGGTTGGCATATTCACCAGGGACCCCTGGGGATGGACTTTAGGGTGAGGTTTGCAATTCTTCATTTTTGGGTAATAAATTATTGATATTGATATTTTTGTGACTTGGTTTTACTGTCAATATTACAGCGGTAACTTTGGATCTGAATCCTTTTACTATCTTCAGGTAAATTTCCCGATTGTGATCACTCAGCTTGGAGTATTTGACAGTAATTCAGATGGACTTCAAAATGGCTTAACAACTCGACTGTATGACAAAATATCTCAAGTATGTAAAGCCTGTATTCATAAAATGAGATCTTTAACTGCATCAATTTGATCTCTCATCTCAACATTTTTGCTTTGTTTTAGTTGAAGAAGGACCTTTTTCACTTCTTTTTTGACAATATTTCTGTAGATGGAAGTGTTAAGTGTCACCTTCACAGTGGAGGACCCTGGAAAGCTAATTGGCGGTAGTAGGTTTAAACCAGTGAAACAGTATCTCCTGCCAAAGGTACATGTATGCCTTGAATTAAATGTACAGACTTTAATTAATCATTCATAATGTATTTCTTTACCCTTAAAGTAGATAGTTTGGCTGACAAGTGTTCTGGAGTTAGACTAGAGAACAAAAAAACCAAGCATCAGAATTTTGATGTTGAAACAGGGAATCGAATCTGGAACATTTTGGCTCAATATAGCATTCAAGCATTCACATTTGTGTCACCAACATTCCGGTCATTGACATCAGCATTTGCCACCTATTCCCTACAATAGGGCCAGTGTTAAAGTTAACTAATTTTAGCTTTTTTAGGTCATGGCAAGTTTCCTTGAGAAGCACACTTTAGGAGGACAATTTTTGATGTTAATTTGTCCGTAGACCTAGACATGCATAGTGTGCAGGAGTTTCATTAGAAGCCGTTTACCGGCGGTATACCGCCATCTTTTTGTCAGAAATTTGCCTCTCATCACCGGATACTCTTCCTTGATTTTCACTCAAACCCTTGTAAAAGACAACAGTGACCGCCGCTTACATTGATTAGCCCAGGCATCTACACTGTACTTCAAAACTTATTGAAACCCCGAATGTGGAATTTGCTTATTTATATCAGTGTGCATTTATTACTTGAATGTCTGGATTTCTGTGCATCAGATACGTCCAGACATTTATCTAGTGTGTTTTCTCTGTGAAAATACACCATACTCAGATGTGCTGAGACTACAATAATCGGCAGGGGAAAAATCTTTCAATCAAGCAAAGCTGACATACTGAAAAACCCCAATTGGAAGATGGCAACCATTGGGGTCATTTTAGTGTTAAAAGCAGGATTTGAAGCCTGGGGTTATCTAATGATACATCTACATCTACATGCATCTATACTTGGCAAAGGTTGCCCATCACGCCAAGGAAATTAAAAAGAAATAAAATATCATCAATCATAACCACAGAAACAAAATTAATCAAATTAGTCATCAAATAGACAAGACATAGACTCTAATAGCTGATTTAAAAAGGTAGAGTATCCATCTGCCTTATTGGGAGGGTGTTATACTCTTTAAGAGTTATGGGGGAAAACTGTTCACATACACTACATAAATGTTATGAGATATTGGGTTAGAAACATGAGATGCTACATCTAAATAATTTTGTGGGTATTATTAATGCAGAAGTCATAAACGAGTTCCAATCGGTGGTATTTTCGTCTTGCTTCCAACGTTGGCTAGCTCAATGAATGCAGTAAGCAACTTGCTTAGTCAATTCTGACAAAGCGTGCTGCCTGCCTCTGAACACTCACTATCCAGCGTCATGACTGTAATGTACTCCTTCTTTCAGCCAGTCCCACATCTTAATTTGTCGCGATAAGTCTTTTCAATTAGTTGCCCTCTTGCTTTATTAATTTTTCTTGTTGTCAGGGATTCGAAGGTTCCATTGTAGCGGAGAACTTTAGCTTAACAGACCCAAGCAGTAAAAATCCTATGGTGCATGGACAGCTAGACAGCGGTGGAGGTCTTTTGTCATTTCAGCGAGTAAGTGAACCTTCTTTATTAGTTTTAGTAATAGCCTGTAGCAAGCATTTCTGTTCATTTTCAATGTTTTGGCCGCTTGGCCACTTTTCGCTCAGGTAGAAAATCGAAAATCTTGCATGTTCCCCAACGGAAACGCTTGCAAGTCGCAGGCTATAGGAGACTTCACTGCTTATAAACAATTCTTTTGTTATTTAAATTTTGCCAACCACAGAACCAAAGAATCATTTGTTTCGACAGCCAAGAATAGATCTCTGGTTGGTACATTAATGACAATAGGTAACGTATCGGCGAGTATCGCTATTCTAGTAAAAATGTACAGTATCCCAGACATGCAGACTGAATAATTGAATTCATGTATTGTCTTTTGAAAACCACATTTAAGAGAGCAACAGTGGTATTTCAAATTCAACTTCGAGCGCATACTGAATTTGTCCTCATTTCAAGTGAAGCTATGATCCTCGCAGTTATGAACGCAATTTTCGCAAATGCGTAAAGAAACCTGAAAAATTCAGGACTTCAACGGGGTTTGAGGCTGTGACCTCGCGGGCGCCGTGCGACGCTCTAACCAACTGAGCTATGAAGCCACTGACGTTGGGAGCTGGTCATTTGTGGGTTCCAATGTTCCCGTGAGGAATTAATCAACGATGAAATGATATATGAAATGGATCATATATGAACTGCGGATATGAAATCAAGTGAAGCTATGCACATGCAGCATGGATTTTAGCAAGCATCTTAGCGGTCTTGTGCATAACGACGACGTGAACTCACTAAATTTGAGGTTTTGACGACAACGTAAGCATGCAACAGAGAATCCTTCATTCTCTACTTTGACTTTAATTTAACCGCTCGTACCAATGTTTTTTTAGGATACTTCGCCCACATTGTAGGGCGTGAACGAGACTGAATAATCGCGAAAGACTTATGATAGAGCCAAGTTACATTTTCAGGTGACGTTTTCGTCGACTGTCGCCGTCGTAGGTCTTAAATTTCCTAATGCCACTGAGGATACCACTCGTCCCGTCGTTTCTTAAACTGCCTTTGCTAAGTCATGAATTGTTGGTATTTTCTCAAGATGACTGTCAATTTCTCTGGATTGGCAAGAACCCTGTCATCTGAAATCCCCGTGTCCTTTAATTTTCGTAGGTGAGTCGATTTGGTGATGCCCAGGGAGTTTTCCCGCGAAATGAAGAAAGAGTGCATGGTGAGATGAACCAATATGCCGCGGGAACATTTATGTACCACGCATATGGTGAGTATAATAAAAAGAATAACGATTTATCCGTTCTGAAGTAACCTAAATGTACACTTGATGTGCAATTGTAGTTATTAGAGATTTAGCATCACGGTTACTTAAAACGCGAACGGCAAAAGTGACCACGTGACCATGATTTTCGCGCCATTTTCTACATTTGCCGGCTGCCCACCCCAATCGATTTTGTGTTTTTCAGTTGGAATCGGACAATGCTTTTTAGAAACTAGCCGTCCTTGCCTTTGCAGTTTGTCTTGAATTAGTACGTTTTTAAAAAGTTTTGGAGGCACCCATGCACGTCCCGATTATTAGTTTGGACGCTCTATCATTGAGACTCTTGGAAACTAACGCCATTAAGCTAGGCAAATGTGACAATTGTCTTCTTGTTAATTGACTGCGTGAACTGAAATTGTCGAAACGGTGCATTCTCCCTATATTATTTGCTTTTATTTCATTTACCCGTGTAACAACTTTGTCATTCAATTCTTTCTACAATTTTTCTTTTACCAAGGCCTTCCTCTCTTCTTAAATGACGCATATCAACCGTTACTCCTGTTCAACTCCTATTAGGAGCACACGGTTTTTTCCGAGTATTACATGCCCGTGTCACTGACTGACCAATATCTACTCTTGTCGTTTCCCAGTTGCAGATACAGAGTTAGCTAAGTTAACTGCAGAGGAAACGAGAAAACGAAAGAATGAAAGGCAGGAAATGTGGCGAGAAGTTTTGTTTCGGGAGGAAAATGAACTACAGCGTGAGATGGCAGTTAACGATGACATTCTTCTGGTCAATGTCACAGATGTGTACCGTAATCTGCCAAGGAAACTTCTCAAGTTTTATTCCTGGTACGAGCCTTGGCCTGTTATATCAATCTTTGGTCTGTTAACTGTTAACTGGCCATTCTCGTTCCCAGATCCCATCGTTTCTCTTAGCCAGCGGGGCCTTTTTCACGAGAAAGCGAAAGGCTGTGGAGACATAGGATTTACAGTCCCAGATCCTGCGACTTCCGGAGTTCATATATGAGTCGTCATTAGTACGAAACATGGCGGTGCTCAGAAGCGTTACATTCGAAGAGTCTCCATGTGAAGCTTCAACTGGCCTCAACTTAGAGAATGTGCCCCCTTTTTTTTCGAACATAAAGAAGTAATATCGAGTATGAGTAACATCGTGGCTTTTAACAAAGACACTCTTTTCATTTTACCAACCGGCCGTGCCACCTCGGCCACTTTTACTTCCGGTTCAAGATTTTGTTCTCCAGGGCCCTTCGTTTTGTCGTGCAAGGCCCCGCCGGCTAAAAGAAACGATGGGATCTTGGAACGAGAGTATCAACTGGCGCAATGAGATCCGGCAGATTTCCCTCACCGATGAAAGGTCACAGATCATCATCAACTTTTGTTATGGCAGCCTTTTTATGGCAACCTTTTTCACGGCAGATGGGCTCCAGTGGGTGCCTAACTGACCTGGAAAGCTATTCTTACGGAAGGATATTCTCTTGGAAGGTCCACCCAAGTCCGAAAGGTGAAAAGGTGGAAGCCAGGCCAATGAATAACTACCCTAGCGGATTAGTGAAACCTCATCGACAAAAAAAATAATACAATTTTAATGGGTAGTTTTTACATTAGTTTAATACGTCATCACCGATATGTGGGTGGACTAAAATTAAGGACGTTAAGATCAACGACGGCGACCTGCTCGAAAGCGTCATCTCAGAATATAACTTTGCATCATCGAACGTTATTCGCTATTATTCTATGTTCTTCACGTCGTACAGTGTGGGCGAAATATCCTAGTGGTACAAGCGGATTTAGAGAAAAAGGTAGAAAATGAAAGGTTCACATTTGTATTCTCACATTGCTTGCGGTCACAGTTGAGAGAGACACAATGTAACACTAGTGTTCACACTACTCTGGTGTCAACTCACTGGTGTTTTGAATCCCTAGGGGATCACTGAAACTTGGGTACAAAAACTTCACAGTAGTGTTAGGCCTCACTCGAACTTGGAATCATTACTCCAAATGCTACTAAAGGACAGCAACTCGCAATAGAACCTTGAATTAACACTAGTGTTAACTCCTTAATGCGACCGCAACCATTGTTGTCAAAACTTCAAATTTGGTGTTTCATTTCCTTGTTATGCAGAGTACCGCAAAAAAATATGTGCTGTAATGTGTGTCGCATGGGCGGCACAATTATTTGCTGTCTTTTAGCCAATGATGTCATTGTTTTTTTGGCGTCGTCGTTGTAAATGCCCAAGTAGAGAATTGGAGAAACGACGACGGTCACGCAACGGCAACGCCACAAAAGACAATGATAGAGACTTCAAGATCGACAATGGCGAAAACGACGGAAACGTCACTTCAAAATGTAACTTTTCACAAGTCTTTCGAGATTATTTCTTCTCGTTTAGTTCGTACAGTGTGGGCGAATTATCTTAAAATTGAATTTATACGAGTGTTTTCAGAGTAAAAATATAGAATGAACGATTTGCCTTTGTACACTCACGTTGTCCTTAAAACCTCAAAGTTGTTGTTATGCAGAATACAGCAACAAAATGCGTGCTGCACGTGAAGCAGGATTCTTTATTCTCTTTTAACCAATGATGTTAGTGTTTTGTGGCCTTTAATCGCTGCCGAAGCCGTCGTCGTTTCTTTAGCCTAGTTCTCGCTTGTACGATGATAAGCACAAGGATACGCACATACGCAAGCACAGTAACGTCAGCCAAAACCCAAAATTCCGATTGGAAATTCAAATGCTACAGCTCATTCCACTGGAAAATTTCCGAAAAAGATGGAAATCCTCAGACGTGTTCCTCTTTTCCTGTTCCAACCGAAATGACCTGAAAATTCGCGTACCATTTGTAAAGTCCCACTCGACCCGGCTCACCTCGGCCCCTTTTCCCGCCTTTCGACACTGCAGATGCAGCCGCCATTTTGATTTTTTATTGTTTTTTTTCCAGCCGCGAGAGACTCCGGCCAGGCGAAACGCCACACCGGGAAAGTCCTGTACCATTACGGGCGTTCCATTCCAACCGGATTTTCCGTGCAAATGGTGAACGCCCCAAATCTGAGATTTTGGCGACAACTTGACCACACGTATGTGAACCCGATTTTACTCTGAAACCACTCTTACCAATTTATCTTAAGGATACTTCGCCCACATTGTACGACGTGAACCACATGGATTAAAGTAACCCTATACTGCTGAGGAATCCCGCGTAATCTGCCGAAGATGCCGCTATTAATATCAGTAGCCCTGGTAATGCGCAAACGCTCCTCATTTGTCCCTTTCGTCTTGAGGTAGGTGCGTGGAAAACCTACACTTCAATTTCACTCTGAAGACAGACGATGATTGCTTTGTGAATGTAGAAGCAATCATTAAAGTGAGTATATTTGTATTGTTGCAATTGTTGACTTGCCAGCTAAAGTGCCGTCATGCTAACTGGTCTAACACGTTCAGGATTTAAATAGTTGCGAAATGATATATGAAATGCATCATATATTGAACTGCGGATATCAAATCAAACTGCGAGGATCACAGCTTTACTTGAACTTACTTAATTGTAGTCTAATTTATAGTATACGACGCAACTTTGAGAACATCTTTAGAACGTTTTCAGGCGCAAATCGCTTCAACCCCGTCGGACGTTCTTGTAAGAAAAGGAATATATTCAGTGCTTAAAGTTCGTTTAGACTCAAACATTTTTCGTTTCTTATATGATTCTCCCTATCCAAAGCAAACATTTGTTACCATTGTTACCCAGGATTCGTTTTTTCTGGGCCGTTCAAGCCACGCAAACTTAGCAGAACTGGCAGTAATTTGGACCCACGACCGTGATGAGAGGCATGGATCTAGTCACGAACTGCTTTACCTTCCTGTTTCCAAAGATATTTTGCATTACAAAGCAGTTTGTGACGTAATTGGAGAATAGACCCATGCCTCTCGCATCGCGGTCGTGGGTCCTAATTACTGCTTTTAACCCTGGCCTGCTTTTTTCGTAACTTTGTTCAGTGTTAAATTTTTAACTGAACAATGCAGTTCAGTTGGTCTTCAATTTCGTTTTGACTTTCAGGGAGTGAGTGAAAAAAAGCTTCAAGGAAAAGAATCTGTTTGGTGGAGCAGGTACAAATCGCATCCATTCCACAAATCTAATATTATTCAGTGTTGCTTTGGGAAGTCTTGTGTATCTCAAGGATTCACCGAGGGCATTCTATACGTTAACCAATAACGACAATAACAATGGAATTTGGAAATGGAATTTATTTACCCACGGAACACCTTAAGAGCGCTCAGGAGCTCGCTCAACATGTGTCCGTGCATTCCAGATCGAATTGGAATTTGGCAGTGTTGGTTTTTGAGGAGAGGGAGCAAGGAGAGGACCAACAACAAACTCAACCCACATATGGCGCTGGGACCGGGAATCGAACCAGGGCAACATTTGTGGGAGGCGAGTGCTCTCACCACTGCGCCACCCCTGCTCTGATATTGACTCACACTTAGAATTATTTCAAGCTGAAATTTGAAACTTTCATCTTTCCTTATCTCAGTTTAACTGCATGTCGTGTGTTAGGTTTCGCAGTGATTGGCCAGTGGAACGCGTTGGAAAATGGCGGGAGCCAGATTACACTGCCCCTATTTACCCATCATTCGCTTGCGGCGCGGGTAACGTTTTGTCCGCTGACCTCGTCAAATGGCTGGCGCTTAATGCAGATCATCTCAAGTCTTACCAGGTTAATGCAAATATCCCCATGCTTCTTCTAAACGGCCAAGGCAATTCAACTCTTATAATAACCGAATTCTGCTACTTTCTTCCAGGGCGAAGATGTATCGATGGGAATATGGCTTTCAGCTGTAGCGCCAGCCCTCGTTAATGTAAGTGTGTCACATCTAACTTGAACCCTATTGTGAAATGTTTCGTGCAACTTGTCCCGCAATGATTTGGCGACATTGTGGCGGGACAAGTTGCATGAAACATTTCACATTGTAATAGCGCCTTAAACGTAATCCCCAAAAACGTGTTGGAACTATTCAATCGACCCCGTAAGCCAGGAAGTAGTGAAGTTAAACACACAACCGGCTACGACCCGAAACTTCTCACGGTGAATTGTCACTTCGCACGATCCGTTGGGCACATTGCAATGTTCGATTTTAATGGAGTGCGTTATTTGGTATAGTGCTGTTGTTTGTATCTTACCACTCATTAACGGCAACATCAACGTCAACGAAAACGTCACTCCAAAATATAACTTAGCGCTATCGCAAAGAATTCGTGAGTATTCCGTCCTGCTCACCTTGTACAATACAGGCTAACTATCCTGTCACTGGATGGGTACGGACGGTTTTCAAGTAAAAATAGAAAATGATGGCTCATTTTTATATGCTCACGTTGTCGCCAAGGCCTAAAATTTGGTGATATCACGTTGTTGTTTTGTGGAGTACGGCAGAGAGATGCACGTGCAGCATGGTTATTTGTACTCTTTTGACAAATCATAGTCTTGCTCTGTGGCGTAGTCTTTGCTTTAGCCGTCGTGTTTGCTTAAACGCCCTAAAATTAACTGTGGTAGATTTAAGCAATAGAGGACGTTTTCCGTGTTTCCATAGCCTCATCTAAACACGAGGTGGAGTTGGGATAATTCGAGACAGTTATGCAAACCCGAGACGCAGTCGAGGGTTTGCATATCTGTCGAGAATTCTCCCAACTTCCCCGAGTGTTTAGATGAGACTATGGAAACACGGAAAAGAAGTCCTCTATTGCTTTTATAAAATATTCCCAAAGGTAATTCGACAAATCAAGGAAACAAATGAAGGAAAATTCTTGATTGAAACAGATTTTCTTGATACACGCTCACATTTCCTACCAGCCAATCAAAACGCGCATCTGACGAATGACCAATCAAAATTCGTGTGATGTCATAGCCGTGTTGCCATAATCTCATCTAAACACAGCTATTGACCAATGAGAGTGCGAGTTCTATGCTAATTATTTTAAAAAACTTCTTAACAAATAGATTCCATGTCGCCGTTCGTCTGTTCAGTAATAGATCAGAGATGACGTCAAAATGTGGTAAGAAAAGTGGCACACGAGGCGGTAGCCGAGTGTGTCACTGACGTTCTTACCTCATTTTGACGTCTTCTGTGATCTATTACTGCACAGACGCACGGCAACATGGAATCTATTTGTTTTACGTAATAAAGAATAAAACTTTATTCGCATAAAAGCTGATGGTGACGTCAATCCTGCATCTGTCCTCTAATAGATCATAGGCAAGAACCAATCAAACTGCGAGAATAACTTGAGTTATTATATAAGTAGTGATATACCCTAGGCCATGACAATCTGCAATTTGTTTTTCCTTTGTAGGATGACCGCTGGGCCTGTGGTCGAGAGTGTGACACAGAAATCTTCACTTCTCCGGAAAATGACCCCGAGGAACTTAGAGAAATGTGGGAAGATTATCAGCGCTGTGGAGACCCCTGTGGGTGCTCTGAAATTTGATTATTTGGATGGCCTTGGTACCCCACGGAAAACGTTTTGGTTAAATGGGAGGTGAAGGGTGTCCCCCCAAGGCCAGGACGCAGGAACCCCAGGGTGTTGGAAAACTGCGTGGAGGGGGGAGGGGGGGGGGGGTGCATAACTCTGAGAAATTGAATTGTAAAAGTTGCCATTTCTCAGCGGAGAAGCCCTGGGAATAAGGTTGCTCTTTGGATGTGGCCGGGTGCTTTAGTTAACCAGGTGTCACCTAGGAGCTGTTTATACGTGAACGTGAACGTGTAATCAAATCAAACATTGGTTTTTGAGGAGAGGGGAAAACCGAGAGTAGAGAACAAAGTGCTCTCACCATCCCACCCCTGCTTTTTGTTTTTGTTTTGTTTTTTTCTTTTGTTTGTTTGTTTTTTTTTGCGGAGCCAGCCTTTGCAGCCAATCAGAAGCCTTCAGTGATTCGTTGTTCAAAAATGGTGGCGCCGAATCTTAGTTAAAACTCATCCAAATAGCTGGGTCTCCACAGGTACCCCAAGCTCACCGAGAATCGTTGTTTTTATAAGGGTTTGTTTCGGGAATTTAGCGATCGTTATTTAGGGAATTAAAATATAAATAAAAATACATCAGAATGTCTCACCTTGTCTTATTTATGGCATGTTCGTAGCAGTTCTGGTCGTTTCAGCGCGATTCTAAGGAGTTTTCTACCGTTTCTCTCTCGTATGTGTAATTCCCCAAGGTTGGTTACTTGCTGGCATATTCACCGAAAGAAATCAGCCGTAAATTCACTCCGAACGCTCAAGTCGCCTCTAGCTCTAACTAATGCCTTTCTCTATCGGACAAAAACAGCCGCTGTGCGGGAATTTCGGCTCGCTAATCTAACGACTCCCTTCCATCGAGGACTGTCGACGATGCTTTGCCACGAAGTTCCGTGCACGGCCGTTGGAAAACACCTTACCGACCAGGACCAAGGTTCAAATTTGCTACCCACCGGGTGAGCAACGATGTCAGTGACTGGTACACTGTAAAACAAACTGAATGTTTATGTTTTGTTTGCGAAACATCTTTGGTGCGGCATCAGCATTTCTCTGAGCTACGTCCTTATCTGCGTGACAGCTCAGTACTTTCCTCACGTTGTACCTGTCACTGAGACTAAAGCCTCGTCATCCACCCTGTGTGTAACAAATTTGAACCTTGGGCCCTGACAGTTAGGTGTTTTTCAACGGTTTCGCGCACGGAACTTCGGAACCAAGCATGTTGCTAAGGGCAAAATAAGCCCACTTCGACGATTTTCAATTCATTTACGTGAAAGTTTGTCTGATGCGAGGATTGAAATATGTGGCAGCACTGTAATCCTTCGTCTCAGTGGATTTTCGGGTCGATTTGAGCTTTTTGGAAGAATTTACAGTTGCTTGTGTTTCCGACTGCTTCATGCGAGTTTCCAACCTTGAAGATAAATTTAGAGAGAAAACAGCGAACCTACAACCCACTGGGATAGCGCTGAAATGGCCAAAGTACGCCACAAAAACACTGATAAGGTATCGAGAAGACAAGTTAAGGCATTTTTGTTCGATTCATGTTCTTTATTTCGACTCCTAAACACGTTTGCAAATTCCCATACAAACGCTCATAATTTTAACTGATCGTAATGCTCAAATTACATTGTTAGCTTGGGGTACATGTGAGGTCTCTAAAAAAAATGCCGCTGTATGGGAGTCTAGTATGCTAGTGTATACTCCTGTGGCCCGTTTCTCGAAAGTTCCGAAAACTTTTCGGGCCCGAAAAGCCATTCGTGAAACTGCCAACCGATTGTTTTGGAAAGCCGATCTTTTAACATGTTTTCAAACTAACTAAAACAAACATATCTTTGAAGTTTGACGACTTAAATCCTCTCCGTTCTTGAGATACAAAGGGAAATTTTGACACCCGAAAATGCCCCGGGACTTTCGAGAAACGGGCCCCTGATTACAACCTATCTATTTCTCCCTCCTTCCCCCCCCCCCCCCCCCCCGAATTATCGAAAATGTAATTGTATTCTATTTGAATTTCACACCCCGCCTACCTTAATATGTACGTCAAATAGATAGGTAGTCTTATTGTCAATTTAAAAATCAGATTCGTTGAATTTTAATTTACGAAAAACAGCATTTTGTGGCAAATACAGAGGTAATGTAATCTCTTCCTTCTTTATAACTTAAAAATTTCCATGAATGTTCATGTCTTCACGATCGACCCACTTAGCACTATAAAACAAACAATGATTCACAATAGCTTTTTTGAACAATGAATTTTAGGTAGGACTGAACGTAAGGTGTGCACTTTTTTGGTCATGGTATAATGGAAGCAACAATTATAAGCTACTGTTTAATTTTCTTTTTCATATTTTATTCCCCTTTTTGAGGGACAGAAATCTTGCGATTCCCCTCGAATCAACCACAGCGATTAATTTTGTGTGAGAAATAAAATTGCAAGATTTGCGAGATTTTAGTCATGATGCCACTGCTTCTGTTTCTTGCGGGGATTGTGTGTTTACCACTTTGTGAAAAACGAGACGAGAGACTTGCAGTTGTTGAGCCGAATTTTCCACTCTTAGACTGAAGGCATCAGCTGGAGGCTCTCGCGGAAGAGCCTCGAGGTCATTTTGATACATTTGCTCCAGTGATCTAAAATGCTCGTGAAAACAAATTTCCTTGGGTCAGCTGGTTGTACCAGGAAATGATATATCGTATAGGTTATTCATTAAAAAAATATTTTTGTTACCTAGTGGCATTTCGATTTTTCGATGTTTGTCAACATATTTCCTCATACGCGACCGCTTAAAAACCTGGAAACGGGCGATGACGACATCTTTTTTAGACTGCCATCACAATGGTCCTCGTAAGTAGATGCACGCATGCGTGATAGGCTGTTGCTTCCACTCTTTATGTGCTTGTTCTTCTCCTTCATGAGACGAGACTGTAGGTGAGCGACTTTAATAGCCAACCTCTTTACTTCATCCTGCACGTTTGAAATAAAAGATAAAATAACGGCCTTTCCTCAGGGGCACACAACGAGAATATAGTTCCAAACCACTTAAACATAGCATTGTTAAACGTATTTTAGTATTTAAACGGTAGATATAGGCATATTTTTATCCCCTAAAAATGTTTCATCTGTTCGGATTTCCTAGCTGAAAGTCTAGAGATCCGAAAATTATAGGGATCAAAACTTACCTTTTCGAAAATTTCAGCAAGAAAAAAGGCTCCCGAAAATTCTAGGTGAGCTTTTTAGGGTAAAAATCCGTTATACTATTTTTCAGGTGTTCGGAAATCCTAGGAGAGGCAGGCAAGCAAGACGTTTTACAACAAATGTTCCGAAAATTCTAGATCTCTAATCGTCTTCTGAACAGATATTTTCCGAAAATATGGTACCCTTCTTTCGTGAAGATTAATAGCTGGGGTCAACGGGGTAGCAAAAAACGAATAAAATACACCAAAACGTCATAACGGGAAAAAATAACTAATTTACAGGACTGTGAGTGATTAGTGCGACGGAACGTTTGAATGAGTTAAAGTCGTCAGTATCAAAAATAGACTGTGGTAAACTGTTCCACTGAGTGATAGTTCTGGGGTAGAAGGATTAGCTAAGAGATGAGGTACTGGTAGAGAGGAGGATGAAGCTATTATCGTGGGAATGCCGGGATCTACATGTCATGGGTCGGAGTAATTGCACTCGGCGCTTATTGAAACCATCTCAAGAACTACATAGACCAATTCGGCTAACTCAATGTTGTACCCAATTCAGATCTCTCGGGGTTAAGATCCTTTGCGTATTTCGCATTCAAATCTAAATGAAGCACTTTGAACAAAACGTTTTATTTCCAAAGGATTTGAACTGCGTACAACATTGAGTTAGCCCGAATTGATGTATGCTGGAATCCTCAAACTTCCTTTCCAACCCTTCTCATTTGCTTACAAAGGGACTGTCGAACGCACTTCAAGAATCCGAGATTACTTCCAGTACTAGTAGTAATTGGAAATTAGGGGAGTGCGTCCAGGTAGGGGTAATCGGGGAAGGGGAGGGGGGGTGGGTTGGGAGCCTATGTAGCTTGATTTCGGTTGGAAAAACAGCAATGATTTGGTCCGTACTGAAGGAAAGTAAAAAGGTTCATTGTTTTTCACGTGATTTGTGTGTAAACGAGGCTACCCTTGAATCCGAGGCAGGAAAGAGATGCCAGTTCCTAACCGAGGTAAAGCCCCTGAAAAATCTGCGGGGTGGCTAAAGGTACATCAGAAACAAAAGGTTTCACGAGAGACTAGCACTGCGCCCTTCGGACGCAATTAGTAATAAGTAATCACATGATTTCTCGTGTAATTTGTGATGGTAAGCACATGCTTTTGAGTGCAATACTTGGACTAAATGAGCACGAGAAAATTTTGTAAACACGAGCAAAATTGCACGAGCCCGTAAAGCGAGTGCAATTTGTACTCTTTGAAAAAAATTACAATTTTCTTATTTACTCCAAATTGCAGGAGAAAAATAATGGGATTACTTAAACAACGTACATGAAGAGATCCGAGATGATTATAAAGGAGAAGCAAGCAACGTACGCGTAAATTGCGCCATCCAGGGCTCGCGTTTGATTGGCTATCTCTGACTTTATTTGCTTACCGACCAATCAGAATGCTTGGTTTGTTACTTCTTTTTACACTGAATTACCTCTTTTCTGCACAATGTTATCTGAAAACTGCATTTTTCTTAGCCAGGCAGAATGCAGTAACTTTTTCATGTATATCATCAGATATACATAAGCATACATACATGTACATAAACGACTTTCCAAATTGTCTGGAATATTCCAAGCCTCGTATGTACGCTGATGACACTCACTTAACTTTCTCAATTAGTAATATCAATAATATAGGTTTCTATCTCAAGCAAGACCTTTAGAGAACATTGTAATAATTGTGAAAACTTGTGAATCAATTGTGAAAACTTGACTTGTGAACTGATAGTGAACGGGACTTTAAATGAGGCAACCAGTTTGCCGAACATCAGAAAGGTCTCTGAAGAGTCGCTCGCTTGGCAGCGACGAAACAACCGTTGTCAGACTAGCCATTACAGTATTCACAAGTCAAGTTTTCACAAGTTATTCAAAAGTTTTCACAGTTTTTTTATTTTTCCCACTATTTTTAAAATTTCTTTAATTTTTCACACACAAGATTGCAAGAGCCCATATGTTTCTTGTTAGTTTGAAAAATTTACCCGTGCGTATTTATATCAAATTGCAAAACCAAGCAAAAACCAATGCCAGGCACGCCAGGCACGAGTGTTTAAAGTAACTGCAGAATACCCCCACTCTTCTGCTCTTGCAGAGGCATTCTTTGAATACAGCTGTTTCGAGAAAGGTTGTCTAAAAGAAGCATCAAAGCGTACGCGACGACGCCGAAAGGGATTATGGTAAACTGTCAGTTTGAGTCAACAAAAACATGACGGCAATGTTATCGAAAACGTCACCTAGAAATACATGCTCATGTCGTGTTACTGACATTGAGATATGAGTGAGTTTCAAAATTCACTCAAATGATCCAGGCCATGAATTAGTAACAAACGATTAGGATTCACAAAGAGAGCAACAATCTGAAGACCCTTAACCTTGCTTATTTCATGTCATGTTTTGCAGAGAAAGTTTAAGAAATGTACCAAAAATCGTGGCGCAAGTGCAGAGCATCGTTTTTGCTAATGAACCCTTTTGGTACTTTTTGCAGGCCTTCTGATAGGGTGCGATTAAAAAATGCAAATTATGCGATTTTTTCAGGGCAGATTGTGCGATTAGAAAGGCCAATTATGCGATAAATAATGTAAATTATGGGATTTTTTCTCAACAATTTTAAGCTTGTTTTATAAGGTTTCAGGTTAAGAAAAACACTTTTTTGCTTCGCTCAAGACATTTTGAACACAAAGGAACAGTAATTATGTATCTCGATCGACATTAGTTAGGATAAATAAAAAAAAAATGAGGTCTTCTGCACTACCGGTGCACCACGTTAAAAGTTGAAAGGACACAGCTAACATGCCAAATAAATGATCAAGGTGCTTGTCAACCACGAACTTCCGAAGATGGTCAATCACAATAGGGCCATACCCCCATTTATACGAGAGAAAATAAGCCGCGGCTTTCTCTGGCCGCGGCTTACATAAGACTCGAATGTTCACCTCGTATAAATGGTACAAAATCTACGTACGTTCACGTCTTTTTCAAGCCGCGGCTTATATTGACCTGGGAATATATATTCGTATAAATAGTTCCTAGAGTAAGCCGCGGCTTATTTTCTCTCGTATAAACGGCCCCAATATTGCACGACGAGAAAAACATCAGTCCATCGTCCACGTGGACCGTAGCTGTGAGGTACTTTCTTGCTGGATTGTGAGCTGTCAGATTGGGCGGAAGGTGGGAAATTCCTTCTTCGTCGAAGAAAAAGCGGGCGTTTTCACAACAAACTTATCCATGAGTAAGTTTTTAACAGTTTTCAACGAAAGAAACTACATTTTGCCGAAAAACTTACAACTTCGCTTATTTTTCTCAAGTCTCTTCTCTAAGAGAAGGCAACTGTGTCATCATTTCAGTGGTGTGTATATAAGTGCGTGTTTGTGTTGCACCAATAGAAGGAGACTCGTACCAGGTCGCCGACATGCAAAATAATGCCTTGAACTTTGAATGTTTACAAAATCGAAGGTGGCAAAGGATTTTTAGCCTTTTTCCAAGATAAATCATCTTAAAAATGGGGTATTTATGCAGAAATTTCTAAGAAACGTGTTGATTTATGTTTGATTTTATGAATTTTGTGCGTCCTTTTGTGAATTATGCGATTTTTCGTGAATTGTGCGATTGGATGCGATTTGAGGTCGATTGTGCGAAATCGCACCATCGCGTAATATCAGAAGGCCTGTTTTTGGACGTGTTTTGGTATCGTGATAGCGGGAGAGAGCTTCAACATAAGTCTTCGTGTACTGCCACTTCATCAACGCTATATCCTAAGAACTCTTTCATCCAAATAGCTCGCCATAGTAGGTCTTCGCTGTGCGGTCGTGGCATCTTCGATTCTGGGCGTTCACAACATATTGAATACTGCCCCATACTACCTTTCGACATTGTCGCGTACGCTCTTACGCTTGTTTTGGACAACCTTTCTCGAAACAGCTGTATATAAAACAATACACGCCATTCCTATTCAAATAAGTGGGCGGGTATTCTGCAATTTTTTCAATGTTTCTTTAAAATACGTGAAAGTCCCAAAATTTGGATTTTACTCTTTCCCTCCGATTCCCTATCCATTTGAAGTTGCTAAGGAATACATGGATATCACAGTGTTGAAACAAATAAAATACAATGAAAATTTGTACTCTCACATCAATAGCCAATTAAATTTATGGGCACGGCACCTTTAAATCTTCGTTTTCCCTTTCCAGTGACGAGCCATCATTCAAGTAACTACCGTTCGGGGTCTGGACCGAGCTTCCAGGATGAACTTCTGCTAATCTCAAAGCGACCTCCTGGCATCGCATTTTTCGCAGCAAAATGAACTGTTCACAAAATAACAAATTCAGAGAATAAGTAGAAACGTCAAAAACATGCTTGTTGTGCAGAAACTATTTCTGAGTTTTTGTCAGCCTTTGTAACTTTTTTTGAAGGAAGGTTATAGCCTGCTTTTTTAAAATTTGTTTTACTTTTAATGAATCAATAAATTTGTTGTTTTTATTCACAAGGTAGCATCAACAAAACATTAAAACTTGAAATAACTTCAAAATGGGGCAAACGTAAGTTTTTGCGTCCGACGAAGAATGCAAGCGCAATCCTTGTGGAATTCCCTCGTTTCCACCCACACTTTCACGAACGGATCACGTGTTACTCTAGATTCACTCCCCAATTGGAGTGTTTCACATGAAGTCATGGCGGCCATGTTGGTGTATGGCGGCCATGATGGTGAACCAAACAAATCCTCCGGGAACTGGCCACTGGTCAAGTGGGCGAAAACGCTCCATTGAATGAAGGACTGTAGTGGTTTGTTTTCTTTTTTTTTTTTTTTTAGCGCTCACCTTAGGAACAAAGAAAATCAGCAGAGTGACGGTAGCAGTCATCTGGATAAGAATGAACGAAGTTGCGAACAGCATATCAGGATCGGTGTTTTCTGAAGTCAGAAATCTGAAACAGAGAGAGAATACTTCATAATGGTGGAAGGTAGCCAGAATTATGCGGCCGTATTCCGTGAACAATTTCTGCTGCTAGCAGAGGTTTCTTTTCTTTTGCGTTCGCTGGGCTGACGAGTACGAGAAAAGAGACCTCTGCAATCTGTCGAAACTCACTGTGTTGAGCATGCGCGACGGTTACTTAGCGACCGAGACAGCGACCGAATCTTCACGTGATACTTTATGTTGTGTGGGTTCAGTTAACAGCGGAATTACTGTAAAGAAATGCGCAGGTTCGGCACAGCGCGCTCAAGTTGACGACGCAATATCCCATCTTAATATGACAAGCTTACTGCTGTAAAAAGAATGAGAACAGGCAGAATTAGAGCTCCAGTTCAACAAGAAATAGCGTTTCTTAGCTAACCCGCGCTGATCTACAGTATTTAGGTCTAAAAACCACTTTGCAGACGGTTAGCTTTCACTTGTTTTGCTGGGTACCACTATGTCAATACTCTAAAAAAACGACTTTACGGGAGATTGTCTCGTTAGTCTAGTGGGTACCTATGAGAAGTCATCGATCGGGGTTCAACTCTTTGCCTGGCCTATTCTGAATCTTCTCTGTATGGTTAAAATGCTTGGTTCTTTGAAGTAGATTTGGGGTGCTTACCATTTAGCCAAATAAT
>NC_090892.1:64410782-64415782 GCF_036669925.1 Montipora capricornis | reverse complement strand
AGGATAACTACATTTAGTATAAATACACCGGTGATTATACAAAATCGCGCGCTCTCGTTGGCTCGCTATCTCGGATTATCAGCCGATAATCACCTCGACGGACAAAATGGCTGCCAGTAGTCGTTTTGCCACTGTAAGTGAAGATGATTTCCCGTTGAAATGCTTTTTTTTCTCTTTTTTGAAATAATCACCTGTCAGGAGCACATCTTGATGGGCTCCTGTCACCTGTGTATTTATACTAAAACAATTATTCGCCTCAGGCTCAGCGATTATCGGTGAATATTCACCGATAATCACTTCGCCTTCGGCGAATAATTGTTAAGTAATGACGATAACATTATACACAAACATTTTTCCTATACTTTGTAGCCATTGGCGAACAGCAAAAGAGCCGGACGTCAATGATTTCTGGTCGACCTGGTTTCAGGCCAGCTTATAGTCTTTACTCTTGGCGCTGAAAAAGCTAATCGGAAAAATTCAAGGCCTCAAGGAACAATGAGTTACATTAAAACAGTACGGAGGACAAGCAAAAACGCACTCACCGACGAGTACATAAAGACTGAACCAAGGAGAATAACTTGTAAAAAAATAGGACTCGCTGCATCAAAAATCTGAAGAAAAGAATGAAAAACACTCAAGGAACATGGCATGATGCATCAATTTAAGATCAACTATGAGAGAGCGTGTTCTTTTTAGAAACCGATTCTCGTGAATGTTTTTGAGAGGAATTGCCCTAAGGCCATCTGTGGGAGTTAATGGCGAAGTGAAACATGGAATGTACCTTTGGAGGATGGCCTGCCAAACTAAGGGACCGTTTACCCGTTCCTGTTATAGCTAAAAATTGGAGACAAAAATCCAAAACTGAAACTGAAAAATATTGACTTTGAGCAGAATCAAGGACCACAAGAAGAAAAGTCAGTTATTGGCAGACGTACTTTGGGGAAAGGGGGGTTTCTGCCTTCAGGATCATGAAAAACAATTTCATAGCCGAGGTCTTAAGACTTAAGTAGACTGTTAAAAGAAGTCTCTCTTTTGCTAAAAAAAAAATTGGGACAAAGCTAAGATGAAAACAATAAAAACTTGATATGCGAGAGGCAAGCGCAGAACTAGTGAGAGCAAGAGGAGGATCGATCTGAGACAAAATAACGCTCACCTTGCTTTGTCTGAAAACGAAAACCAAAACTGCAAACACCACGGCCATAAAAGCTGACAAGGCATCGATGCTGATGAGAATGATTCGTGACAAAAGTTTAACGTGGAAAACACAAGGACGTCCATCCTTACATTCCTCACATCCTTCACTGCAGGGCTTACATTCAAAACTGTCATCGTAATTACTGGGGAGTCCGTTCTGTTTCTTGTCGTATTCTTCTTCAATGGCACTGCCATTGAATGCCTTGACGTCGTTTGCGGTGATATCTGGGTAATAATACCCTTTTTTGCACGTGCATCGATAGCTGCCTCGTTTGAATCCCTGATAACGGATTGGTTCACACTGAAACACACAAAAATCCTTCAACAAATGTGCTTTTTGTCGCATGACTTGGGTAAATACAAGCTTCGAAACCCTTGCGATATCGCAACAATAAATCGCATTATCAGTCCAATATTACACTTTTTTAAAAAATGTCGTTAAATGTTATGTTTTAACGATTTTAATTTCAACGTTTTAGCTCCGCATATAATAAACAATACATCTGAAAATTTCGTTTATTTTTAGATGTCTTCTTAAATCTTAGAATGCCTATTTTATTAGGAATGATTTTATTTTATTCCCTTAAATGTAGTTTTAATAATTTTTTAGCATTTTATCACTAATTTGTAATTCTGTACACGACCCCACAAGCTTTTAGCTTTGAATTTGATATCGTGTATAAATAAATAAAGATTGATTGATTGGTCAAGAGAACGCACAGAGTTCCGTGTTTTCTCTCTAACCTCCAGTTTTCAGCGAGTTTCAGAATTACAGCGCTTCGAATCCTGTTATGTCGACAGGACAGGCAGAGGATGTTCAAATAAGCACATCTCGAGAACTGAGAGAAAATTTGCTTGAAGCAACAGCGTGCTAATACAAACTTTAACGGAATAGGCCTGCCACCGCTGGAGCTTTATGTTAAAAAGTGATGGAACTGCCGCGACATCCCTTTCCGAGTTCAAGAATTATTTGGCCATAAACTACGGTTTAAGTGAGGTAGCCAAAACATTTGGCATTCAAAATTGCTGCAAAGAAACATACTACTTTACAATGAAAATTAGCTGATAAATTTCAAATAAAAAGTAATGACTTTTTATTCTTGCGTGTCTTAATTCTGTTAATTCTCTTAATTCCACGACCGAGACACGGAAAGTAACTGTTGATAGGAACATAAAAGATAGGACATAAAAGATGATATGAAAGATCTTATTCAGTTAGTCACAAACGTTGGACAATGAACAAACATTTGAATCCCAGACGAGAGTCCAACCTAAGCACTGAACTACAGGGAGAACTCGTCGTGAGCTACCTGCAGGCCATAATTGGTCAATATACGACTCTCGTCCTACATACAACTATGATTGGCAATATCGAAAGCGTCCTGTATGTGGTGAGATAAAGATGACCTTTGCCTGCAGAACGTTATATTTTCTTGAGAGCAAGTTAGCAACTGTTTAACCTGTACGTTTCAAACACAATTTGAAAATCAAGGAGTGCAATATGTAGCTGACGCTTTAATCCAGCGTGAGAGTCTGGGTAAGTGTTTGGATTTAAAAAAACTGATTTATTTAGATTTTTTTTTTTTCTGAGGGTAACCAACTTGACTTCAGAAAACAAAGAAACACAATCAGAATGCGATAATTGCGTTACACACCGGACAAATGGCAAAAAGAATGCATGTTTCTATCATCTGTTGCACTTTCTCCTCTCTAGATACCATTTACTAGCCGTAAGCAAACAAAAGCAATGAGGACTGAGTGCTAAAAATGATTGCACTTTAATATTTGGGCTCCAGGCTCCATAGCAAAACTTTCAGGGCCCTGGGCTCCACAGCTAGAAACGATCAGGGCTCCAGGCGGAGAAATGATCGGGCTCCGGGCTCCACAGTAAAAAATCCAGGGCTCCAGGGACCCCCCCCCCCCCCCCCTTCCTTTGGGACCCTGATTACTTTAGGACTTTCCCTCTATATTAAACTCCAAAACTCCGAAAATCTTCAAAAAGAGTGTTTTTCGGTGCTTGGCGTCGAATGCATGATTGGCACATCTCTTTGCTTTACAGCCCGTCTTATGCTATGACGTTTTTCAGTGCTCTTACCTGAGTAGAGGGTTTGCATTTGTGAGTGCCCAAAAAATCTAGCAATTCCACCGAATCCGTGCTTGCCGTTCTGTTGCTCTTTTCGTTTTCCCGTTTGCCATCAGATGGCGTGGAAGACTGGGCATCACATTGATTAATGTCTATGCTGCTTAACGCGATATCAATGCTCACAAGACCACTAGAAAAATGATAATAAAATAGTAAAACCAATAAACTAAGAATATCAACTGCATTTTCAAGTCACGTAATACAACAAGAAATAACGTACAACGGAAACACAAACACTCTTTTTCAGTTTCGTACACAAGGCTTCAAGGAAAGCTTTTCTTTGGCCAAAAAAGATTACAGATTTTGAAAATATATGTGGACATTCTCAAAAGCGCTTTAATAACAGCAGTGAGCAGGTGAAGGGATACTTCAAACCAAAACATTAACACGTTACAAAACAGGAGACAACCAGCTTGACACACTAAAAGCGTATTGAAACAAATTAAGAAAAACGAAATGAAAATTTTCTTTATTTTATGATGGAGTTTCTTTATGCAACAAATTCAATCGCAAAGTTTTGATATCTTTCCCTCTATGTATAATTTTATCCCTTATATTTCTCAACTGAGGACTTCATTGAAACTACGAGAGGTGTAAAGATGTGTTGCACAACTGATCATTTCGGTTGTCATTTCTCTTCCGAAACGGTTATTGAAATTACAACAACTGATGAAGTTCATAAGTGATCGGAAAGTTTTCAATTAACGAATCAGTCATTTTTATCTTCATAGAAGCTGATAAACTGATTATGACGGATCAATAGTCAATATAGCAATTCGAAATTAATGTCATTTCCAAATTTGCATACATATTCACCAATTTACATTTTAAACAAATCTCAATGGAGACTCGACATTTAAGCAGAAAACAACCAACTAATGTAAACAACTTCTGATAAGCAAAAATTATAAAAAAAACATACACATTTTCTTTTGTATACAGAGGTACCATTCAATTTGCGGGAGCCACATCGTTTGCGAAAGTTGTTTGTACGAATAAGCAGGCTTCCATTTTGGGTGTTGAGGCAAGTGATCCCTTCTAAAGCTATTTAATAATTATCCTGGTTATTTCTGAAAAAGTCAAGCCTTGACCAGTAAACAGACCACTGGATATCTAAATAAAACGTAATAACAGCACACCGGACAACTCAGTCTTCATCGTTAGGGCACCATTAATTTTTTTGCTCTTTCCAGCGCACGAAAAAAATACTAGAGATTAGAAAAGTGGAGGTACTTACAGGAATTGGCTTGTATCGTTGAAAAACGGTGCCAGAAAGGTAATCATCCAGATTTCGCCTCCGAAACAATCAAAATAAGGACGTGTCCAGAATCCGTCGGCCTCGTACTCCACAATAGGAACCGAAAAATTCCGAACGGAATCTGCCGTGGATTCATTGAGGCGAATAGTATATATATCTGTGCTTAGTTTGATTTTATCATCTTTTATACTGAGCTGGCGGGGTTCCCTCCACCATATAGTGTCAGGGCTTGTTAAATAATCGTGTTCCACGGAGATATCTTTAACATGAACAAGGCCATTGTAAACTTGATCTCTGAAGGCGTACGGACAAAATCTCCCATAGTTTCGGTACTGGTCCTTTTCGAAGCAAATAACAGAACCGAAGACGGACGGCGAAAATAACACGTTCGAACGTACTACATTG